>NW_010422072.1:0-355 GCF_000710305.1 Buceros rhinoceros silvestris | reverse complement strand
GCTCCCAATTCCTGGGTGGTGACCGAGAGCGGCGAAAAGCAGCAAAAAAGATGTTTTGGGCCTAAAATGTTTTTTTTTCCTTTTAAAATCCTGTGACCCCTCCATGGGGTCGGTTTGGGAGGGTGATGGGGGAAAGGGAGATGAGGGGTGGTGCTCGGCATCCCAATCCCCATCCTAATCCCAATCCCAATCCCAATCCCGTACCATCCCCAACCTCGTCCCATTCTCACCCCATCCCCATTCCCTCCCCATCCTCATCCCATTCCTGTTCCCACCCCATTTCCATCTCCATTCCCATCGATTCCCATCCCCACTTCCACTCCATTTCCATCCCATTCCCACCGTATTCACATCC
>NW_010422071.1:13275-22919 GCF_000710305.1 Buceros rhinoceros silvestris | reverse complement strand
CTTTTCCGGCCGGATGATGATTCTATTCTATGATTCTATGAAAGTACCACTTCTATGGTACAGATTTGCACAAGAAGTTTTTTGTACATTGTCATCGTTCCTAGAGTAACATTCAACTATTTTGAGTCAGTTTGGGTTATACTTTTTATTTTCTATCATCATTCTAAGAATAATTATCTCTGATTTTTTCTATTATTTGCAAAGATTTCTTTCAGTACATTCAATCAGTTTCAGTCTATTAATTGTTTGTAAAAATAATGAGGTATTCATGTGTCCTTAAAACATATTGTAATATATAAAAAACCCTCTTGAGACAAGTGCAAGCATACTATGTAAATGAACTTTCCCTTTAAATTACGGGCAGCTCTGCTGGAATTACTGCAGTAGTTCTTCATTCTCCTGTTGCAGTCCAACAGCCCTCATTCACTTGGAGGCTAGACCAGTGATGAATGTAGGACCATCCATGCTGAGGAACCAATGTATATCTAATCCTATATCTTTTTCAAACATACACACATAGAAACATACATATCTGTTCCTAATACACACGTAGTTATCTGCATTAATTGCAAATGAGGACTAAAATGTCTCAGATATTATTCTTGACTAAAGAACGAGGAGAGTTTATTTTTTATTGTTTTTAAAATTCTATATTAGAAGAAAAAAAAAATAGAGAAAAAGCACCAACACCAAATTCAGAATTTTGAATCGGTAACTGATGTCCACTGAAGTTATGCCAGGTTTCATAAAACAGGTTTGATGTCCATCAGCATGGATAGCTCTATTCATGTTAAAAGATTAATCTAACATAAAGTAAATATGAAACCTATAATGTCTCGCCTAAGTGAAAATATGATCTTTGATTTTGTCATGCTTTGGGTTTACAGTTTGCAATACCTTAATTTCTGTGCAATACAACTTGATACGAGTTGTTGTAACTCTCAAAGGCCTGTGGTTTTAGAAATCAGTTAGGTTTGCTTTTTTTTTCAATAGATTTTAACAAATACATAATTAATACACACTAAGTAAAGAGCAATTTTGCCTGTGGTATACAAAACTGTATTTATGGATAATGCTTCAGTGACCTGCCTGTATGAGCAGGAGATATGATAGGATGTGTTTCTTAGACACATAACTTAAACTCATAAACTGTTCCTCCCATCTGTCTCTTACCAGTTAAAATTTGCCTTTCTGTGCTCTGTTAATCACTTAGAATACGACCATTTGATCACAGATTAGTGAGGTCTCTAACACCTCATTAATTCAGAATTTTGAAAAGTGAATTGTGTTTGGATTTCTCAATTTTCAGGTGTTCCAAGTCCAGCAAGAGGCCTAGATTGTGAGATCGTCTTTCAAGTAATGATCCTTCTTAAGAGCCCCTAAATTCTTGAAACTCCCAAGAGGACCACTAATGTCCAGAAATACTGGATAAGTTGCATTTCTTCACAGTCTTTAAACCATAAACTTTGAAGACAGCGAAGCAACAGTTAATTAATTAAAATCATAGCCAAGACTCATATAAGTCTCATATTTAGGAATACTCATTATTAGGAAACATGTAATGATCCAAAACAACTTTATTAAGATATTCCAATAATTTTGGCTACTAGGCTCTTTTTCCTTTTATTTGAAGAGTTGAAGAGTTTAATTTACTTGAATGATTTAACAGAAATAAACCATCTTTTCAGCGGGACTATCCAAACTCATAAATCCACATCTGCATTCACAGTTACTAAGCCAGATGTCAGTACTTCCTTCATCAAAATTATACTATATACATTGTGGGCACGTACAAAAACGTACTTAGTGCTTGTTTTAACTGCCTTCATGTATTTGCACATGGAATTATTAATGCTTCATAGCCATCCATGAATGTTTGTTGGAGATACCTTTTGAAGCTGATAAATGTTTTCAAATTCCAGACGAAGATGATAATAAATTTCTACAGCATTTATTCTATATACTAGCTGTTGTTCATATTTACCACATTTTTATTAAAGCTATGACTTGTGGAATTGTATTTCATGAGAAAGGTAATAAAAAACATCTGGCAATATCACCAGTTTTTAAAGTAACTTTTCTGTACTTCCTTTATTTTACAAATCAAACTTTCCATACAGCTATTGGCTCCTTGAATAGTTATGCGAACTGTAACCTGCAGTATAGCATTCCTCTAAGCTGGCACCACTCTACTTCATCACAGCCCCATTTTGTGCATAACATCTAGGGGCAGCACGGAATATTCTGATTCAGAAAAGAAAAGTCTTTTGTGCTCTGGCTCTTCTGTTCCTCAGAAGAGGAGCGTAAAATCATGGAAAAAAAGCTGGAAGGGACTTCAAGAGATCACTTAGTCATTTTCGTTTTCTCTCTCAAGGAGATATGTCTAAGGCTAGCTTGAAAAGCGTTTGTCCAAGATTAGAATTTCCAGTGTGTAATAAAATTTAAGCTCTTTAAGTTTTTTCTATTGACCATGAAGGAGTTTTTGAGAACTTGAATTCCATCAGCATGTTTCTCTCCTGTCTTTCTTTGTAGACTCTAAACAACCCAATTAATACAGTCTTTTCTAATAATTCATGGGTTTAAAACCTCCAACCATTCTTTTGGATCTTTTTTCCACACTTTTTCCAATTGGTTCACGTTGCACTTGAAATACAAAAATTGCAGCTCAGAGATTACAAATGACCTATTATATATGACAGAGCAAATATATTATTTGGATGCCTGCATGTAACAGATTATTCACAAGTTGCATTATTTAAATTTAAACCACAAACCTGCTTTGATGGTGTGGTAGCATCCTCCCCAGACTGTACTTCTGCTCTGAATTACCACCTAAATATAGATCTTTGCAGTTGTGTTTACTAAGTATAGCATGACCTCCATGTGTTTGTCTGTAAATTTACACCCATTTGTATATATAAACAGCAGAATTAGTTCTCATTAATTAAAATATTAGCCAGCATATATCCAGAACTGAAGTCTGTTAAAGGTTGATTCACATCAGGTACGATGCTATCTTGAACCACTGATAATACTCAGCTGTGATCGTTCAGCTAAATATGAACCCACCTCTAAGCAGTTTCACTTAGGCTATTCTCATCATTAAAAGACTTGCCTGGTGTCAGGCGTTTTTTTAATACGTCAACACTTTAGTGGTAATTTAAGTATATTTCTGCTGCACTTTATCCACTGAAGATGTCATGTAACAGTCACTTATCAACAAGTTGGGCCAAGCCAGTGGTGGCTCTAATACATCTCTAGGCTCTTATATTTGCATAGCTTATATTTGTCTGGGATCTTACAGTTTGATTGTTTTCCAGTATGTTTCCATGCTCAGCTTACAGTTTTCTTCTTATCCCTTTTCCCAGTTTTTTAAAGTCAGGGAACATGTTTCACTTTTACAGCCTCCAAAAGATGTTGCTCATCACTTTGTTCCTCAAAAATGGTCTTTTTCTTTCTCTCTCTTTCTTTCTTTCTTTCTTTCTTTCTTTCTTTCTTTCTTTCTTTCTTTTCTGGGTTTCGTTTTTTTGTTTGGGTTTTGGTTTTGGGTTTTTTTTTAATATATCTCTGAGCTTGTTTTGGACAGGTTTCTGTGATCTTGAAATGAATTTTCTCTAGGTTCTGGTCTGTAAAGTATTCTCTATCCCTTTCTTTGCCTGTTTTGGGTGAATTTTTTATCCTTTTGATTTGTCCTTAATTACATTAGTCACTTCTTTATAATCAAACTAGTTTTAGGAAGTCTGATTCAAAAGACACATAAAGGTCTTTGACATCCTCAGTATTATCTACTCCTCATTGCATCCTTCCTACTTTTTCCCCTCTGTTTGTATTATTCTTTCATGTTTGTCCTCATTGTTTGAGATTGAAGTCAATGAAAAGCTTGTGACTCAGCTTTTCATTAGTGAATTGATATCCTGTTAAACTCCTACCTTTGCCTTGTATTTAAATATTGTTTGTCAGGTAGAAACTTTCAGAAAATTTTATGAAGCTCTATTGGGCGTACTTCAGTTCCAGTTTGAAAATCAAGTATTCTGAGATGGACACAAAAAAAAATCGTTATAAATTTTATGTTCTTAGCTGAAAACTGAAGATAGTAAACAGATTTCTGATTGAAACCTGAATGTAGATTCACCCCAAGTAACAAATCATTTTCAATAAGCTTTCTTGAATTTTGTCTTCCTTTTTAAAGTGCTTAGCAAATGAAGACAATGCAGATCAAAATTCACTCTATATCTCTATATAGGCATTGCTTTATATAGCTATTCATTATTTATTTTATCATTTATATGATTTAGATGCTTCACAAAGATCTATACATTCTAATTAATTTCACAGAGCAAAGAAAACAAAATCTCTATGTTCAATATGTTGTCTGAAGCTCAAGAATGCCTTTATAATACTCAGAAACAGGCATTATAATTTAAGTGGGTAATTTTGAGTGCATTTTATAATTGAAAAAGTCAGAGAAACACACATTTTTGTATTCCTCTCCTTTTCTTCATACTCTTTTCTTCAGCTTCATTTTATGAATTTTCATGAGTATTTAATTTTCTCTTCTCATCCTGTATTAGTCATTTAAAGGATTGCAGTCAATTAATTGTATGATAAAGCCGATATTACCTTTTAGTTTCTAATCTTAACAGCAATGAATTAATCAAGAAAGATATTGAACACTGCATTAACAGGGGAATAGCTCTATAAAACAAACAATGGTACTATCACAGTTCTAAAATGCTGATAATGTCCCATCAGGAACAGCCTGCACAGTGCTGATAACTATCCCACAGGAAGGAAGTTACCTCAGAAAAGGCGAGGCACAGGGAAACACTGTACTAAATCCCAGAAGCCTGATCTGACTTTTCTAGAGTTGGGGCTGAATTTTCAGAAAGCAGAATTATTCTTCAGAATTATATAAATGTAAAGAAATATGTGAATGTTTTGTATATTTTTCTTTATTCATTCATTCTAGTATGAACAAAAGTACATGCCGTATTAGTAAACTGCAAGATGGGAGTGAGGTCCCTGATGATCCTATTAGCAAAAATCAGAATTTGTCCTATGAGCCAGGAAGAAAAACGTAAGCTAGAGAACTGTCTGAAAGGATGACTAACAAACTTAAAAAACATGCTGTAGCTTAGTAGGATAATCACCCTGTGAAGTATATACACTAATTTAAAATAATTTTTGTTCACAAATAAGGTTTAATGCATTATGTCGGTAATTTATTCTTGTGAGGTTTCAGTTTGGTATTATCAGCCACAGGCACTCAAAAGTTATTTTAGTTCCACACCTTGTGCCCACCCCTCCCAAAGGCTGAGATTTGGAAAAGAGCACATGTAGGGGTTAGTGAATTTGGTTTTGTACCTCACTGGGAATGTTTATCCTCCAACAGGATGATGGAGAAATTTTTGATTTTAAATGAATGCAGAGGTTTCTTAGTTTATAATCTCTTTTCAGCAGCTCAAATTTCAAGCAACAAAACAAAGACGATAACCCAACAAAGAAAACCCGACTTACTGTATGACTGATAAGAAGAAAACCCATGTTCATGGAATTTGCCAACACTACTAATACTTTCCATATAGGCAAAAAATAATGAAAAATTATGGACCTTGTAGACGTCCTTAAAGATACTGCTTGCCCTTTTCCCTAAAAGCATGAGGCATAGCACAAAAAACAATCCACATGGTTCTTTGAAAATACAGAGAAAATGGGTATCTGTGCAAGGATTTTTATACCAGTTTTACTGCTTCAAAATAGACATTTTGTTTCCTGTATATTTGTGAGAATCCAGGAGGACTCCACTACATACTGAACAGCAAAGAAAAGAGAGATGAACAGCGTTTAAGATAACCCTGTTCTGTCTGATGACTTTTGAAAATTCCATTCTGAAGATCTTAACTCTGGTGCAAATTATGCATAAACTGGCCACCCTTCCAGAAATTATAACTTTTATTAAGTGTTCTGGTTTGGGCTGGGGTAGAATAAATTTTCTTCGTAATAGCTTGTATGATGCTTATTTTGGAATTGTGACCAAAACAGTGATGATAACAGGCTGATGTCTTAGTTATAGCTGAGCAGTGCTTACACACAATCAAGGCCTTTTCTGCTTCTCACCCCACCACTCCACTGAGTGGGCTGGGAGTGTACAAGAAATTGGGAGGAATGTCAGCTGGAACAGCTGACCCCAACTCACTAAAGGGATATTCCATACTATATGATGTCATGCTCAGCAATAAAACTGAGGGAAAGATGGAGGGGATGAAGGGGCTATGGTATTTTTCTTTCCAAGTTACCATTGTGTGTTATGGAGCCCTGCTTTCCTAGAGCTGGCTGAACACCTGCCTGCTGGTGGGAAGTAGTGAATTAATTCTTTTGTTTCACTTGTACGTGCAGCTTTTGGTTTACCTGTTAAACTGTCTTTATCTCAACCTAGAAGTTTCCATACTTCTACCCTTCCAATTCTCTCACCCACCCCACTTATGGGGAGTGAGCGAGCAGCTGTGTGGTGCTTGACTGCCTAGCAGGGGTTAATTCTTAAGCAACACAGAGGCACTCAACATCCTAAGCACAAGTACACAGCACCATCTTATAGGCTGTAGGATATCTGAGAAGTCCAGAGGGGCATTGACAGACGACGTGTGACCTGTGGCACATCATACATGACCTAACTGGTAGCTGGAGGCAGGGAGAACAGCCAGGCCTAGAGTATCTAAAATGTCACCAGATGCCTATATTTAAGCATGAATTTTGAATCCTGTACATTTTAAGTAAATTAATATTTTTCATAGGACAAAAGGCCGAAGAATGAAATGTGAAGACAGATGAAAAAAATCCCATTGCCTATGCCATCTGCATTGCACATATATAAATGCCAGCTTTAGAAGCAATATAATCAGTAGCACTACTTTTGTTGCAGCTTAGTACGCTCACTGTTAGCAGATTCTGCTTCTAAAGCAAGGGTAATTCATAAGCAGAAAAATCTTTTAAACAGAAGATTAAATAAAGTTTATTTGGCTTTTGCTCCATGTTGTAGCGCTGATACGGCTAACAGTGTTACGGCCAACAATGACTGGAGGGAACGTGGTCTAATTGTGGTTGGACTATATGACACCCAGTGATCTCTTCAAACTCAACTTTTCTGTGAATCTAATATTACAGGTTCATTCAGATCAACATTAAATTCTATTGTTCTACTGCTTAGTAAGTTTATATTCAACATAAAAGCAAAGTAAGAGCAAAGTCAGCTACTCTGGCCAGTAAAATCTAAGCACGTGTTTGTGTACAGGTACATCCATGTCCATATTTTACCTGTTTTTATTAATCTCTTGAGAAGATTTTTCCCCTAGCTGATATAGTCTGATATACTAATTTAATTCAGAGCACTATTTTAACCTGCAGACCTGATCTCTGGCTACACATAAGTAATTTCCAGAGCTCTGAGCTTTTGACACCACTGCAGCAGAAACAGCATAACATAGAAACCCTTGTCTTGGCAAAGGAAGGGGCAGAGGAGAAAAGGTCACAGGGCCCACCCCGTGTGTTATGAGAGCCACCCAGAAGCCTGTGGGATGAAGCATTCTCTGGCTCTAGAAGAGACACAGTTGTCCCTTCTCCATTGGTCTGCACATCTCTCCGCTTTCCTAAACATGGAGCAAACAGCAACTGCTGAGGTGGAATTGAATCAACCTGATTTGCTTCCACCCTCACCTATTTTCAGTGCAAAGTTGTAAATGAAAAGGGACCTTTGAGTGAGTTGTGGCATGCAACAGTTTTAATTTGCTTTACCTGTAGGGGCATATATGCTATCATCTAATAGATAGCTTGATGATTCAACTTCGCTGCTGAGGGCAAAAAGATCTTTTACTTAACCAAAGTGCAAACAGTTTGTTCTATAAATCCTTTTCCACTCTAAAAGTGCTGTGTTCTTACGGAAATGCTGACGTTGTAAGAAATGCTCACACTGATTTAAAAAAAAAAGCCTCAGAAATGTAGAATCATCTACCACAGCTGTTGCATTAAAGGTGAGCAAGGACAAAACAATACCTGTTGTGTTACCTCTTGCGATTCATGTAATGAGAACTAGTATTCTGCAAGAACAGCAGAAGCAGTTAACTGAATGTGCAACTTCGATTTATGGTAAAAGGTCAGATTGGCCCATTTTTGAGCCCAGGCCCTTTCTGGTTAGTCTAGAAGAAAAATGTATTAAGATAGAAGCAGTCTGATCAACTGACTGATTCTGAAACAACAGCTGATCTGAACTACTTTTCCAATGAAGCATTTCTATGACTTCAACCTATATTGATTCTGACACTTTGAAGATTACACAATAGAAGCAGTCAACAATTTCTGTCCCTAAATCCCAAGCACATAAGGAGGAAGCTGGAGACAGTCGCTACTTGGGGTTTTTTTGAGGGGAAGTTGTGTGAGGTCTTGTCTTTGTTGTTTTTCAAAACACTTGCTGCTCTTCTAATTTTTCTTCAGCAATATTCAGGGAGTGAAAGTTTGGATGTTCAGGCATTAGCATGTTTTTATCAATATATTAATCCAATTTTTCTTAGCTTTTAACTATTATCCAAAGTTATGCACATTTGTGCATAAGCCTGAAACACTTTGCAAGGTATTGTGCTGTATCAAAACAGAGAAGCTAGTGGGGAGTAAAATCACCTAGCAAAAAGTAAAGTAAAAGTCACTTGCAATGGCTATTTAAAAGGAATCTAAATACTTTGGCGACTGAGAGAAGCTAAGCCTCTACAAAATTACAAATTTATACTGAAATTTATAGTTAGGCGTAATGGCATGTGTTATCTTGATGCCTTCTTTTAACTAATTAATTCATTTTGCGATTAAATCCAGTTGCAAAGTTTAGTTTTTGTTTGATTCTAAATACAGTTCTCTGTTGTTATTTTTTGTTTATTAACTTCAATATAACTTTGAAAAAATAGAACTGTCTTGGTCTTTCAGGATTGCAGCAGAAGTAAAAGACAAATATTTTAGTCTACCCTGTCTCTTTCCAAATGAACCCTGTGTATACAAAGTACATTTAACTTTCTTGGGTTCAAACAACATTCTTCCAAGTTAAACTTGAACAGCAAATTTTTCTCTTCAAATATGTAATACTCTCATTGTCTAAAGCCTATTTTAGTTATACCCGGATAATGTTATTATATTAACAATGTGGAACTCTATAATTGAATAAATATGTTTTCATGCAACAAAGTTTGTATTTTTGTAAATTAATATAAAGTTTGGCTTCGATAATATAAAATTTGGGATCCCACCAAAGAATTCCGCCCAAACTCAAATCATATGTGTAACAGCAAAGAGTGCAAGAGAAATACACCACTATGCATAATGTAAATATCAGGGCTTGTTATGGTAAACAAGTATTTAAAAGAAAAAATAAAGCATGTAAGGCCCGATAAACTGCAAGTCACATTGCGTGTTTTTTAAGACCATGCAGCAAATGACAGTGGTAACTGGTTTTCTTTTTATTTCTAGCCTCAACATTATAAAACAGCCTCAAGTATATTCTGAATTGAGCGAACTTTCAGTAACTGTCCATGTGTTTCTATGACAACAATATTTTTGGCATATTCTTTATTATGACTACATCTCTTACAATGGATAGGAGGTGAAGTGGG
>NW_010422071.1:0-13145 GCF_000710305.1 Buceros rhinoceros silvestris | reverse complement strand
GCATATCTCACACACATTAAATTCCCAACAGCTAAAGTAATTCTTCACCCTCTTGGGTCAGAGATCCTAAGAGACCACTTTCATTCTCTCTGACTTCTCTACACTGCTTAAACACCACAAAGAGACAGAACCAACATTCACCAACTGTGCTTACATGAATATGAACAAGTGAGGATTAGGATTTCATATTTCTTGCTCAATTGCAAAGCAAAATACAGCTATTTTGGTTAATTCTGTTCTATTGAACAGTTCGTTTACATTTTATTACTGGCAAAATTCTATAGATAGGATAAAAGTATGCATTTTCATAAGTTCTTTGACAAAAGCTTAATATTTACCTTAAAATTACCAGGTAGTAAGGATACTTGGGTTTCTGAAAATATACAGAGTTGTTTATGCATGTATATATGTGTGTGTGAAGCTGGAGATGGGTACCTTGCTATCCAGTGATTTAATGTATTTAAGAAGAGCATTTCAGAGCTCTTCTCTAAGGGCAATACGGTGAAGTTCTGAAGATTGGCACTTTTAACCCAAATATATTTAAAAAGTTTATTCTTCTACTCTTCCTTTTAAACAAATCATGGAAGTGGTTCATAAAGTTCTCTTTTATAAGCACTGTCAGAATAACTGAGAGTAATGGTATGAAACTAAGAGAAAGTAAATTTAGGCTGAGCATCAAAACAAATTAATGGTGAGGAAATAACCAGAGCTCCCAGTCGGAGAGGATAAAACACTTTCACTTGAGTGGTTTAGAACTTGGAAATAAACTTCAGAGAAAAATCCACCACTTGGCAATAAATGACCCAAATGAGTACTGGTTGCTTAAATTCCTTTCTAAGCTGATTGTGTGATTCATATAATAGACTAAAATTCTGTCTATTCCCTTCTTTTTCCTCCTTTATAGTAATGCAGTCAGTATCATAAAATGTTACAGATTTATCTATGCATAATCTTTACAGAGCAGCTCAGGAAGATAATTTATAATAGGGTCATAATCCTATCTGAGGAGATACCCGATGTGACCGTTGCTCAAAGGGTAAAGGGAATCTGTGAATTATTTATATAGGTTTTGGTAATCTTTTGATATTTATTGGGATCATGTAACTAAGAATACTTATACTAAACCCTATCACTGTAATAATTAAAGTTCTATTATTCATTTCTCTGCTTTTCATTTGAATATGGTGATATTATGTATGGTAGATTTTTATTGAAATAATCTGTACTGAAAATCAGCATACCATATGTCTATATGCATATCAAGAGAACGTTCAGGATTTTTTATTATTATTCAGACTTTCTCAATTCACACTGAGGATCAAATACTTGAAACCATTCAGAGCTTCTAAGATACTGTTTCGGCTATATATTTTGTAGGATAACAGAGACACGTATACTTTGTCAGAAGAATTTGTAAATATACTTTAATCTGTCAAAAGACAATACACAGATCAAAAGATGAACTGAAAATTCATGATGAGCCAAATTCTTTTCCAAAGTGGTTGGGAAGTGACTACAAAAAGCTGATGTTCAGCCCAGAGGACTTTGACAGAGTTTTCTGCAGTGCAGGTTCATTTGTTGCCTCAGGAATTCAGCTTCCACCAGTGGGGTCTCATCGCTCACCACAACCACTTCGAATTCCTAAATAAGAGGTCCATACCACTCTTGCTCCTTGCATACCAACAGTTGACTCTCTAGCCATATGAAACTGCCAGGCAAATCCACGCAAATGAGAAATGAGCCACAGTATGACACACCTGCTTTTCCAAATTAAAACCAACCAAAAAAAAAAAACCAAAACCAAAACCAAAAACCAACCAACCAACCAAAAAACCCGAAGACTTTCAAACAGAAGATGGAAAGCATGTAAGATGGTGTGTAGATTTGTTGTAATATTCAAGTATTATTTCCTTCTTCCAAGAAGCTATATCAGATTGATAACCAGATATTCAGATTGATAATTGTCTAATGCTACTTTTTCTCATATTTTTTTCAGCGCTTTGCCCTTGGATAAGTCAATCCACATTTCATAGCTTTCAAAAAAATATTATCCAACAAAGAAGAAGCAGAATATCTTCAGAAGCTGAACAATCAAAAGTTTAGGCATCTGATGGTCTTTCCAAATTTATAGATTTGGCTTGCCGTATCTAGAACTTCAAAAGAAAGATCATATGACAGAAACAAAGAAGCATCTTTCTAAAGTCATTCTCTTCACAGGACAACAAGAATGAAAGAAACTTGACTGAGACTTTGAAAGCTTTTGGACCCGCTGACAATCAGGAACACCAAATGTTCTCTCAGTTAAAATAGATTTGATAAGTCATTTCTTCAAGCACCAGCGACAGATGCTTAACTATATGTTGGGAGCAAAATAAATTACATTCTCATTTACATACTTCTGTGGAGTTTAAAATTTGGAATCAAGAGATTTTTCTCCTGATTTCTGGATTCTCTCTGATATGTTTTTCCACACCCTTTCATGCTATGGCTTGATAACAGTACTTAACAATGATGAAGAAATAGTTGCTTTAAAGGCTAAGTCTTGTTCACCTTAATTTTAAAGCCCTTGACTCATCTTTCTCAGAACACCTCGTGAATTAGAGGATTACTAATGCAAAGCCATAGTTTAGCCACTGTTTTTAATCTCTTGCCGATCTCTTTCATACTACTTTAATTTCACAGATATTATTCTCCAATTATTTTAGTTTTACTGATTAATCCTTTTAATACAGATATTGAAACATGTGCACTGATTTTCCACACTCACATTGCAGCTGGATTTAGCAAAGAACAACCATGGCAAAAAATACCTGAAATAGATATGAATAGATATATTCATCTTTAAATTCTGAAGCTGAATAACAGGAGTGATAAATTCTGTTTGGACTGATAGAATATTAGTTTTTTTCACTAAACTGTTCCTTAATGTAGTGCTTTCATAAAAGATTAATAGGAGAAATGTGTCCAAATGAAAATGGATTAGTAATGAAATGTGGTAGCAGAACTCAAGCTATCTTTTATTAATTTTATTTGAACGATGTGATATTTGAGTAAACAGCGTTAAAAAGTTAACAGTCTTTCTAATCTCATTCATCTTTTACTCTATTTGAAAATTAAAAGGAACAGTTTGTCCCTTTGAACTCTTTGCCAGATAAATAATGCAACACTGAACAAGAAGCAAAGAATTAGAATCAGCGGGGTGTGACCATATCTGTGTCCATTTAGTAATGTAATTTTTAAATATTCTTATTTACCAGAAAGTGTGAAATAGCTACAATTATGTTTTAGAGCACCAGCTAGTTTCCTACACCCCATGAAATATATTTGGCATGGTGAAAACCTGTTTCCTTGTTGAGTCTTCTGCATTGCAGGGTGAGAACATCAAGACAAGAATAGATGACATATTTCAGGCTTACCCCAATATCTCAGCTTTTTTATAGTCTTATTCGAGGAGAAAAACCTCTGACTGCCACGTGGATGCTTTCACAGTGAGATTCTCTAAAATGCCCTCAAACCGATCAGACAAAGAATAATGTAATTTCTCTCACAATGCTTATGCCTCATTCCAAGGTGGATAAAACATTCATGGAGCCAGGAATACCGGCAAGAAGCAAAGAAAATCCCAGCAGGGATCACTTTAGGTAACTTTACATAAGTTCTAGTATTTGCACGTCAGACTGCATGGGTTGCTCTGTGCTTTCCAGAACTTTAATGATTATTCTGAAAGCCACAAATTATGAGAAGGTCAGATGTCTTTCTTAGGCCATGAACGTAGATTCTGGGTCTTGTTTGACTTGTTGCTTTTGGTTTTTGGAGATGAGAACAATATGAGGGTCTGACTATATAGTATGCTTTCTACTGTCAGAAGCTGTCAGAAAGTGCCAGCTCCAGAGCCAGTCATTGCTTTGAGATTAAATTCTCTTTATGCCCTAGTTTCCTTGAAGTGACCAGCCAAACAATGTCAAGAAGTTTGCCACTTGTATGACTATTTTTCTTAGAAAATACACAAACTAATTTAGCCACATCATATAAAAAAATCAGATCTGCTGAATGGAGCAAGACTGAATACTTGAAAGAATTTACCACTTCCTTCTATCACTCTGCCTGTCCCTCCCTCTGCAGATACTGTGTCTTTGTCTTTTTTAAAGTTAATCTTCTTGTAATTCTGTTTGTTGTAGCTCCTTTTTGAAAACTCCCCTCATGCTAGAGGATCCTTTCTTGCTACATATCTTGGGGTTTTTTCTGCGCTGCAGAATTTTTTTCCACTGAGCATTGTTCTCAGAGACAGAGTAATTTTCCCTTTCTCTAGGAGCCTCTGTGATGCCTGTCCACAGCCAGAATACATAACCTGCCAGCTATCCTTCCTGCTGCCTGACCGCACCTTCTTAAACAAAGCATACAGGAAAAAATACATATACAGTGGACCAAGAACAAAGAGGTTTAGAATTTCTGCCATCTTTCACTTAGTTCACACCCTCCTCTGCCTTGATTGCTGGATCTGTGATTGTGCCAATGGCTAGCTGCTGAACAGCCTCCTAGGCTCTGGGATGGATTTTAAACAACATGAAATAGGAAGATTCCTTGTTTTCTTGTTTCCTGGGATTTAAGCACCAAATTTAAAAAATCTGCAGATTATAATGCGATTGATTGGATTACTGGAGTAAAGTTAATAGTTTAAAAGTTACAGCCACTTCATTCTGTGGCTCTGTTTGCAAGTCTACATCAGTGAAAGTAGACCAATATAGAGCTTTTGAAAAAAAGTTTAAAGGATATATTTTTTCTGTTGAATTTTATCACTTAATTTCAACTGAAATGTAAATAAAATTATACTCGTGAATACTTGATTGCTCTCCAGAATTTTTGAAGATAGCCTGTGAGGCTGGTTGATTTGTTTCACACTTTGCTTTGGAGGCTTTTAATATCATGTTTCAGAAAGTTCTGAATATTTACATTAAAATGGGCACTTTCCCAAATAAAAGAGTTACCTGCTTGCTTCTGATTAGGATAGATTTTTGGCAACTACTAATACTTGTTGCCTACAGGTGATACCATATCTTGTATTGTTGAGCTGTCATTTTCAGGTCAATTAATATTACCTCACAGAAAAAAAATGTGATTGCCTACAGAAGGCCAAATGTAATATCTGAATAAAACCACTTGGGACATTATGTGAAAGAAAACTTTGGTGAAATACAAGTTTTTATCAAAGCAGAAAAAAATTCACAGGCATACATCTGTTCCAACCAAGTTTTTAATGAGAAAACTCTAGGTTTGAAACACATCCAGAAAGTGGTGATGCTTGCTTTCTCAGTATCTCTGCGTATAAGCCAAATTCCCACCTACCAACATATAGAATGTGACTGACACATGTATTCACTGACTGATTTCCAGTTTTACATAGACAAGAAAGATAAACAAGCAAACAACACTGTTTATCATTATAGTGTGACATATTTTGTGAAAAAGAAAGTAAACTTTGAAAACTGTTCACAAACTGAATCACTGATCATTGCAAAACATTTTTTGATGGATGGGCTAATCTTCCTGTGCTGTACATCAATAACTGAAATTACACAGAAAAAATCAATTACATTTTTAGGAATATTTTTATTACATCGATATTTAGATTTCAATTATATCTAAACATATGCTCATGTTTCCATGTTAAGGAAAAAAAATAAAGTTTTGCCCACTTTAGCTTCAATTTGTGTCCTCAAGTAGCCTGGGACCTTCTATAAATATTCAGATAATAACTGAAATCAAACGGATAAATTTGCATGATTTAAAGTCAAAAGGCTTTTTCCTTTTAAATGCAATTCTCATTTTCAGATTAGTTTAAGTCACGTTAGCAGGTATCTTTTTAATTATGCTGAAAGAAGGAGCTTATTGCAAAACTAGTGACATCATGGAAAGCTACGTTCATATAGCTTGAACAGCTGAACAGTGTGGGATAATTTTATTGCTCTAACTTTCTTGGAAACTCTGGAGATTCAGGAGACTAAGTACAGTTTCTGTTACATTCCGTTCCTTTCAGTGTGGACAAGTAATTCAATTTCTTTTTGCAGTTTGCCCCATCTAAAGCATCTAAAGTGTCTAAAAGCGTATTAGACTTTCCCATCTTGTCTAGTTGTCTTGGAAACTATCACAGAAGGGAACTTGCTCTGATTTTCTACATCTATTGCTTTTTAGAATCCTCTAGTTTAGATACCAAGTGAATTACTTAACATTACTTCACTATTAAAATAAAATGCTTACTGGGAGGTGAAAAACTGAGGGTCTTTGGCAAGTTAGTTGTTAATGAAATGAACCTCCAGTCCAAATGAAGAAAACTTAGATGTGTTAGTTTAAAAAGTGAATAGAGCATGCAAGTAAGAGCTATGAGAACAGGTATGTCAGAGGACTGGAGGTGGAACAATGAAAAAGAGGTCAAAAGCATCAGTCTCATAGTCCAAGAAAAAACTTCTAGATACATAGAAATAGATGTGCTAGTATCAAATCAGTCCAGTAGAATGTAACATTTGAAGTCCATTGCTTAATAAAATCCATTAGCACATTCAGAATAAAAGACTTAGTTTTAACTTACGTTAAACGCTTGAATATTCTACTGCAATGATTTCCCTTTGTACATTTTAATCAAGACAATCTAATGTCATATATCTCTCTCTCTCTATATATATAATCCTTCCATATCTTTACACTGTGCAAACATAAGCAGGCACATACAAGCTGTTGAAAGAGAGCAGGATTCAAACGCACTCCAAGTATGGAGCATAAGGGAGATGTGCCCTGGTAGTATGCATAGTTTGCTTTAGGAGAATTGTGAGCTTGTTTGCATATGAGGAGAAAATAAGGAAAGGGGAAAGCTCTGCACTTATGTTGAAAAATAAGGAGATTTTAGGAGTTTCATCTATTTCGCTATAGTATGTTTACAAATTGACTGTCTCTGAAAGGCAGATATTTGTTAGCCTTACTCAGTGCCAAGTATTACATCATCAGGCAGTTAGCAGTCCTCCCATCTCACAGTTTTATTACAATTTGATTAGTGGAGTGATTTATTATTGCTATTTGTGTCACTTTTATTGTAAGGAAACTAATCCATAGGATGACCACTTCTGGGTCACAAAGAGCTCTGAGACAGGACAAGCAATCATATCCTGCCTACTCAAATTTCAACACTGGCTTTTAGTCACTATCTTTTTTGTAACCATGTTACTTGTAATAACTAGTAAAAATATTGATTAGACAATAACCTGGGCAGTCCACAAATAGTCTTGGCATGAAAATCTAATATAGAAAAGAGGTGGGAGAAGAAACATGAATATTCTAGTTGTCTTCTTGAGAGTGATACACTAGGCTAGTTGAAGATCTCTCAGTAGAAGACAGAACTCTTGAACCCCAGTTCAAAACCCTATACCTATCAGAATCAAACTGTTGAGGTTGGAAGCAACATCTGGAGGTCAGCAAGTCCAACCTTCCTGCTCAGGCAGGGACACTTAGATCTGGTTGGTCAGGCATTTGTATATCTCCAAGGAAGGAGATTCTACAAAATCTCTGAACAACCTTTGCCAGTGGTCCATCATCCTCACAGTAAATGTTTCCTGATGTTCAAATGAAACCTCAGTTTGTGCCCACTGGCTCTTATCCTGTCACTGGGCACCACTGAAGAGAGCCTGTCTCTGTCTCCTTTACATCCTCACTTCAGGTGTTTGTACACATTGATAAGATCCCCCTCAGCCTTCCCTTCTCTAGGCTGGACACTCCCAGCTCTCAGCCTTTCCTCATAAGAGGGATGCTCTGCTCTCCTAATCATCTTAGTGTGTCTTCACAGAACTCTTTCTATTATGTTCACGTCTCTTGTACTGGGGATCTAAGAACAGGACACATTACTCCATGTGTGGCCTCATCAGTACTGAATAAAGGAGAAGGATCACCTCCTTGGACCTGCTGACAATGATTTGCCTAATGCAGCCTGGAATATCACTATCCTTTTTTTTGCTGCAAGGGTACATTCCTGGCTGGTGTTCAGCTTGGTGTCTACTGTGATCCCTAGGTCTTTCTCTACAAAGCTGCTTTCTGGCACCTGCTGGTGCATTACATTGTTCCTCTCCTGGGGCAGGACTTTGCACTTCTTCTTGAACTTCATTAGTTGCGTGTCAGCCCATTTCTCCAGCCTGTCAATATCTCTCTGCAGCAGAACATTCTGATGTATCAACCACTCTGCTCAGCTTTGTGTCGTTTGTGGACTTGCTGACAGTACGTTCTGCCCTATCATCCAGACCATTAAAGAGGAACTGAACAGGACTGGACCAAATACTGTCCCCTGGGATATTGCTAGCTACTGGGCTACAGCTAGACTTTGTACTATTGACCACCACCCTCTGGACCTGATCATTCAGCAAGTTTTCCACGCACCTCACTGTCCTCTTATTAAGCCCATACTTCATCAGCTCCTCTCTGAGGATCTCATGGAAAACAGTGTTGAAAGCTTTACTAAAGACAAGGTAGACAATATCCATTGCTCTCCTCTCATCTATCAAGCCAATCATTTCATTATAAGAGGTCATCGAGTTGGTCAAACATGATATAAGAATATTTGTTAGTAAGTCCATCATAATTCTCTTTAAATTTATAGTGCTTAGTTCAAGTCTCAGAAACTAAAACAGTTAAAATGAGAATCAAAGAGAATGTACCATGTAAGTTTTGAGGATAACAATTAAATATCACTGCAATATAAAACCAAGAAAAAGTATCTTTTCCCCCCAATTAATTACTGAAAATGAGACAAAAGGCTTTTTTAAGAAAACACCGTGACTAGAACTTGATGTATATAGAGCAGAGTTTTCAGCTTTGTGAGTTCCATCAGTACATCAGTAACCTCAGACCATAATATCCCAAGTATTCCAAGTACGGAGTTTCTTTTACTGTTTCCTTAATTTTCTCCAAATGATTCACCAAGTAGACCCCAGTGTTCAATCACAAACAAATTCTTAAGCTCGGATGATACTGCTTAATATGAATGTTCTTTGTGTATTGTTCTTTGTGCTTTCATGTCTACACTTAAAACAAACCTCCTTCTTTTTCTCCCAGATACCATTTCAGACTTGAGCAATCCTTTGATCAACAGCACTGCCATCTGCAGCACTATAAGTTCAAAGTATAAATTCAGTAATGGAGAAATAAAGTACAGTTGTCCTGGTATGATTACGGACAATGATACGGAAATGGAGAAAGGGAGAAGGGTGCAAAACAAAAACCTCATAGCTGTACTTAATGTTTGTGCGTTACACTGTTATTTTCTTTTAGTTACTTATAGGTTATGGCAGGACATTAGTCTAGTCATTAATTGTTGGATTAACTTGTGATGAAGCAATGTATATGAATATCCACTTTCTATTATCTGAAAAGTTTTACATAAGAAGCAGTGAAAGATAGCAGGGTTGTGTTTAGAGCCATTCTAGTTGGTGATTTATTTGTTGGTTTCTATCACTTATCATGCATATACTTTTGGAAAATGAGTCTATCCTTGCAATTTCCTCCAAATTCAGTCTTTCATTCATTCGGTTCTTTCTCGTGCACTCTATGTTACTGTAACCATTGTTTTTTTACCGCGCTCTGTGTTCCCTTTGTCATAACCAAATCAGGAAAGTCATGGTTAAGATGACTACTACTTAGGAAAGCTGCTTTTATTTCTCAAAAATTGGGTTTTTTTCCTTAAAAAACCTATAAATGTAGTAGCTGCAGATGTCAGTCTACAGATATTAGCAATTCTATATTTTGTATATATAAATATTTTAAGTAGTGGTAGAATTTTTTTCCATTTCCACACACAATTTCCAGATATGTGTTCTGCTTGTCTTCATTACGGTACTTGACTTTGCACTTGACTACTTTATATATCTGGGGAAGAAGCATGGGACAACCAGTTTTACTGAGAGCTTTCAAGAAAGCACGAAATCAAGCCTGTGTCTTCCAGGTCTTAGGCCAAAATTGTAGCAACTTGGGGCAATTTCCCTCTCTACTTGTCATTTCATTTATTAAAAAAAAAAAAAAAATTCAAGATTTTGTCTTTATGGTGGACTTCCTAGTTTCCCAAATAGTTTTATAACAAACACATATTCAGTGTTGCTGTGTATTGATGTGCATGTGAGATCATCAAAAAAATACTAATCAAGTAACTTTAAAAGAGGTGAAGCACACATGGTACAGCCCTCCTCATACTGATATACCATCTCAGCCATTCTCTCCAGTAAAAATCAAGCGTTCTTTGCTTGAGACTTCTTTCTATATCCATAAATAAATCTTTCCAGAGTGGAACTTGTTGCATTTCCTGAGACAGTGAAGTAATGTTAGGTTTTTTCTAACATGTTTCAGCTCACCTTATAATTTAAAAGGTTCATTTCATCTCCTCTGGCCAACACTGAAACCTTTCATCACTTGTCTGAGGTTTTGAAGTCAACAGTATTCTTTCAATTTGCACAGCAGCATTACTGTTAATGGTGATTAATACATTCAACAGCAGTAAAAATGTTTTGCACCTTTTTGTCAACTCTTAATATCTTTTTTTTTTCTTTTTCCATTTGAGAAGCTTTTGAAAGAGCCATAGCTTATTGCAGACATCTGTTTCCATTTATCTGCAAATAATGAAAACCTCCTCCAGCCACATCCAGCAAAGGACTTTATAGTGCCCTATGGATTCTATTCAGACCAATTAAGTTACCTCAAATTGCTTTCTTTACCTGAAGCAAGTGCTTCAGGTATTCCTATCAGGTATTTCTAGTGATAATTCCTTTTAAAGAAAGTCTGAAAGAAAAAACAAAACTAGATCGGTAGCAACTGTACAGGAGGATAAAATTGGCTCCAATTGAAAAGTCCAGAGTGATAAGGACTGGAGGCAACAAAATGGGAAATTCTCTACTAACAAGCTAAGTCCTACATATGAGGAGGGGATTTATATTTAAAAAAATACAAATGTAAGGCATAAATCACCAGATACAGCTATTAGGTCATAAATTAAAGGTTGGTTTTTTCATCATTTCATCTCTTTCCCATTGAACTCAGCATTATGATTTTTTTTCTAAAATAAGAGCTCGCTTTTCTCATTTGTAAGAACTATTATGGCAGCCTTTCTCTTGAGTTTAAATTGGTCAGATCTGCAGCTCACCAACTTTGATGGACTCAGATTTGCAGTCAAGTTACAGCTGACTTGCTCTATCTGTCTGCATAGATGTTCTTAAGACGTAAAACATGAGAAAGTTCAATGAAATCATATTATCCTGTGTTTGTCATAGGCTAAAAGGATACTCACAGTCAGATAATGTAACTTAGCTGATGTGTGATAACTTTTGCATTATTCCCACTGAGTTAATAAAGTTTCACTTGAGGGGTCTGCAGACTCCTTTAGGTTTTCTTAACTACTTCAACTGCATTTAAACAGTTCGTTTACAATACCAGTTGAACCCTTTTCTTCTGGCACTCTTAACAGTCAAAAACTGAAGAAAAATAGTGAATTTTCAAATTTTCATTCAGTAAGTGGAAAATCAATCTTTAAGAATGAAATGTTAAACAGAACACAAAGAGTGGGAATACAATCAACACCTTTCAAATCACTAAACCCCCTCGTGTGCCTTAAATTTAGAGCTGTGTACAAGAGTGGTGGGGGTGTTCCTTTTTGTTCTTGGGAACCCCAGGCTAAAAGTTTGTCTTTCAGAACATGGTCCTTTACTATTCTCTTTCAGAAGTTAGACTGGCCATTCCTGTTTTTTTCAAGACACCTCAGCACAGTGTTGCAAGGCACGGTGTGCTGAGGCAGCAGGAGATGCAGTTTCAGCAGGTATTTTTTTCATGGATGTTTCTGGCAGAAAGAACAGTCACAGCCTTCCCAGGTGAATGTCTCCAGCAGAAAAACATACAGGCTGCTGGTTAAACTATTCTTGAAAAAGAGAGAGGTCTAGATTTAAAATACCTCAGGGCAAGGAAGACGTTGAATTTAGCTGGTGGATACAGTCAGCATCAGTCCTTATCCTCCAGTCCTCCACGGATACTTCAATTTTTACCACGTATAACATAGTATCCTCTGATTAATATGGATAATCTAACTAGGCCAGGTTTTTATCTTGTGTGGTCTAAAATCATACTGAATAAGGTACAACAAAATCTGTGGACATGCAAGATACAGGCATCTTGAGGCCAGTAATTGGACACTCAGATGGTAGAGCATAAAGCTTCTTGTGCTTTGCACAGTTCTTTGTTCTAGTTTCCACCAGTGTCCTATTTATACAGTAAGAAAAGAACGTTACCGTGATACAGTATTTAATTTGTTAATCATGAAAGATATTACAAAGGCTTTTCATTAATACGCAAGTCCCACCCAGCACTACTCACCTCATGACTAGTTTACAAGCATCTTGTAACAGAACCAAAAGCAGCTCCTCCTGCTTTAAATGCGGTTTTGTTTCATATGTAGGCAATTCCTTGTCAACATTATTGTGGACATTAGAAACTATTATTTTAGAGAAAATTCCCCTTTGGTTCTCCTACTGAGTTCAAGTATCTTCCACAGCATATTCATATCCCAGTTTCTGGCATTAGTTTGATTGCATGCATTGCAGTCATACAGAACTGTACCAGTTTTTCAGCATGACTAATCATCTCAAGCAGGCAGAGAGAGACAGCCACACCAAAAACATGCCCACTAGCTTTTTGCATAATGTGTGCTTCACACTCACCAATCTGTTCACATATAGGGATATTTTTTTCAGTCGTTGTAACCAAGAATTTTAAAGAGATAACAGGTAGAGAAATAGAACACCAGTGAAAAAATCCCAAGGTGGACAAAACTTCCTTCAGCAAATGTAATGAGTCCAAATTACACCTGTTCAGAGCTATTGAAACATTAATCTGGAAAGGGTGTAGACACTTTTCATGTTCACACGGTTGTGTATTTCCTGACTGCATCCATTTTAAGAGACAAATTTTTGTATCACAAAACAATATATTCCACTCCATCTAGTTTAGGATAAACTGGAATTTTCATGGGTGATTTTTATAATATGTGAGATATCATATATAAGATAATAGATTATAGATGATAAAAGACAAGATAGGTAATAGATGGATATATGTATAATAATAATAATATATATTTA
>NW_010422070.1:0-280 GCF_000710305.1 Buceros rhinoceros silvestris | reverse complement strand
CCACAGAACCAGACCCGTCACAGGGCCCGGGCAGTCACAGAGCCAGGGCAGTCACAGAGCCCGGACAGTCACAGAGCCAGGGCAGTGATAGTGCCCGTTCAGTCACAGAGCCCGGCAGTCACAGAGCACGGGCATTCACAGAGCCAGGGAAATCACAGAGCCCCGGCAGTCACAGAGCCAGGGCACACACAGAGCCCGAGCAGTCACAGAGCCTGGGCAGCCACAGAGCCAAGGGAATCACAGAGACCGGAAAGTCACAGAGCCAGGGCAGTCACAGAGC
>NW_010422069.1:0-238 GCF_000710305.1 Buceros rhinoceros silvestris | reverse complement strand
TGGGGACAGTGGAGGGGTGGCAGAGTCAGGTTTGGCGACACCACAAGCTGACGAGGGACACAGGGATGGGTTTGGGGACAGCGGGGGGACGACAGAGTCAAATTTGGGGACACCAGGACACTGCGGGGACACACAGGAGCGGGTTTTGGGGACGCCAGAGAAGTGACAGGGTGGGGTTTGGGGACACCAGGATGTGACGGGGGGACAGGGACATGTTTGGAGACACCGCAGAAATGGC
>NW_010422068.1:1000-1235 GCF_000710305.1 Buceros rhinoceros silvestris | reverse complement strand
CCCCACCCCAGGCACCCCGAACCCCGGGAGGGAGATGGGCAGGTGGGGACCGGGGAGCCCCAATGGACCGGGGAGAGCGGGACCCCCGGAGCGATGGGGAGGGGAAACCGTCCCAGCCCACGGAAGCTGCTGGAGGGATCCCCTGAAAACCATCCCCCACCGTTAACTGCAGCAGCGAAGGGCTCTGCGAGGTGTTCCCCAAGGAATAAAAGACCAAACAAGGCAAAGTGACCAC
>NW_010422068.1:475-690 GCF_000710305.1 Buceros rhinoceros silvestris | reverse complement strand
TAAAAAAGGGTTTGGGAGGCGCCGGGCTGACCCTCCGGCCCGCTCCGGCGTGGCTGTAGGTCAGGCGATGGTGGGAGGGAGGAACTGGGGGTCCCGAGGGGATGCCCAGGGCAGCACCGGCTCCGTGACAGGGTAAATCGTAGCGGGAAGGAAGGTTTCCGCCCCAGGCAAGGGGAGGATTTGGGACGGAGACATGAAGGAGAGGGCCGGGCATC
>NW_010422068.1:0-244 GCF_000710305.1 Buceros rhinoceros silvestris | reverse complement strand
GGCCCCGGTGTCCTCCGGCCAGGAAGGGCACAGCCAGCCCCTGGCTCAGCCCGGGGGGGCTCAGAGAGGCCCCGTGCTGCTGGGCCCTGAGCCCCCAGAGACCCTCCCGGCCTCAAGCTGCCCAGGTTTGTCACAGTTTGCAGGCGAAAAGAAAAGGTTTCATTTGGTTGGCACTAGCTGTTCTCCTGCTCCTTGTCCCTTGGACAGGAGGAGGAAGAGGAGACCTTCCTCCTCACCCCTCACC
>NW_010422067.1:760-20383 GCF_000710305.1 Buceros rhinoceros silvestris | reverse complement strand
GAGGATGGGAATGGCTGGGAAAGAAATACATCGCTGGTTAGCTCTGTCTAATCTGGAACTGGCTGTTCTTCTAAGAACAAACCCTAGAATTCGAGGCAATGAAACCCTTCCTGGGACTATGAACAAATTTCAGGGGTCTGTGGCTAGCATCCAAATTAAAGAAACTATGGAACTGAAGCAAGATGCCCAGCTTTCCCAGTTAGGACTGGTTTGTAAAAGGAATAAATCTCAGTGCAAACAAGTTTATCAATATGTTTCACTGTAATAACTACACAGGCTTATGCTTAACAAAGATCTGGAAACTCCTAGGAAACATAATGACAAACATGGATAAATCTAAACTTGCATTTCACTGAATTTTGAAGTGTCTCTGTCTGTCAGTGTAACAGGCCTCAAAGTGTCAAAAGAAGATAACACATTTTTGGCTAAAAGTCTAATGTCATATCCAAGTGTAATAAGAGCCTCAAAACTTAAGAATTTCTTGCCAAGAATGAAAAAGGTGTGACCCTTGGGAAGTGTGATCAGAAGCTACACAAAATATAGTTCTCTGGTTTGCAAAAATGAGATGCCCACTGAAACATAAAAGAGTGGCTGCTTCATCATGGACGGCTCCCAGACATTTGCTTCCTGTATGCAGCCAAGCAGTAGGAACTGAATGCCTACTCTCTCTTCCTCACCTTCCCAAAGCAGCTGCCTACTGCTATGGCCTTTCTTAAAGAATATGTTATTTGAAAGGTGAAATTTAAGAAAGATTCAAGTGCAGACAGACTATTTTGAGAACTGAGAGAATTCTCATTTCACACGATATATGCCTGACACAGGAGTGTTCACACTGATGAAAAGATTGCAGTTTCTACTAAAATGCGACGAAACTAAAAGTTTATCTCCAAAACCAGATTGAATACAAAACAGCGTTCAAAACTGAAACACTCTTGATGTGCGGAATATTCAGTGCAAGAGCAAAGATGGCTAAAACGTTTGCACCGAGATTGTGCAGAATGTCCTGAAGATGCTACTAAGGCCAATTCATAAAGATGCCTAGCATTTGAAAATACTACGGTGGTTAATAAACTTGCTGAAATTTGAAAGAGGGCTATTTCCTGTTTTCAATGAAGTTTTAGGAAGAGACTACTGTATTTTGCTCCAAACTGAGACAGCAGCCACAGGTACAGGCAGTTCATCTTGTTCCTTGTAGCAAAAAAAAAAAAAAAACCCAAACAAAAACCCAGAACAAAACCCAAACCCAAAGCCCCTTGAAATGGTAATAGAGAATCCTAAGAAAATATCAGCTTGCTAAATGATGACAAAAAGGCAACATAATTGTTAGCAGTTAGTAGGAAATAAACAGGCAAGACATAAAATTCTCTTTTCTCAGTACAGAAATAAATAGGACACTCATATCAGTAACATCATATCCAGTTTTGTCCTGAACCTCACCCGGCACCCACACCTCAAAAAAAGATGGTAAAACTGCAAAGGCATTAGACACCAACAGGGGGATTAAAAGTAGAGAACAATTTCCTGGGGGTAAATGCCTACATAGTCTAGGTTTCTTCAGCCTTGAAATTAGGTAAGTGAAGGTGTAGAAAAGTCATGAAAATGACTTTTGAAAATAGTTAATTAAGCACCATTAATTTATTAAAATAACATCCTGTTTGTTATCATACAAGAGCTAACAAATTAGGTAGCAGGTTCAATACACAAACACATGAAGATTAAATTTCCTGTGCAGCAAAACATGAAATCATGCAGTTTACTGCCACAAGCTGTTCTGAATTCCAACAGCTGTGGTAGATTCAAAAAGCACTTTTTACAAATTGACAGAAGAAAAATCCATCAAGGGCCATCAAGCCCAAATATATAACTTGTGGCTCAGCATGCGAATCTACTCCAAATTGCTTGAAACCAGGATTAAAAATCCCTCTGACAACCCAGTTCTTGAACCGTCAAGCTATTCAAAGCCTCCATACACAGATACTGAGAAAATTCTAATCAGGTTTTGTGTGGTCACGTCAGCTGAAATTTCTATTAATCTCATTTATGTTCTCTAAAATGCTTCACTCAAAAGAATGAATGGAGACTTTCAAGAATGAATGGTGGAGACTTTCTGAAATTATGAGGTTCCAGAGCAGTTACAAGGTCTTGCTTCAATGTATGTTATTTACAGTGGATCAAGTATGTCAAGAGGACTTTAGAGAAATCTCCAGCAAATACTAATTGCTGGGACAGAGTCCTGGAATACAAGAGATCTCATCTTCAGTTCAGGCTCCTAACTTGGCATGCAAAGAGAAGGAGCGTGAAACCATATTTCACAGCTAATGGCTGTAACCAAAGAGTAGATATTTCAGTTGCTTTTCCTCTTATTTACTGAGGGGGAAAAAAAACCCTAAAATTGCTCTTGTTAAATGCCTGCTTTCACTGGAGCTAGGAAACCTAGCCAAAGAAACTGCTTTTACATAACCTTTCTTGGAACACATTCTGCTAACTGCCTTGGCTTAGCTACTGGTTTCATACTCACGTTGCTTTGTCTCTGAATTCTGTTCTTAAAAGACCTTTGCAAACTCAGCCTTTGGAAATAACAAACCACAGGGGTAGTTTTCTATACAAAGGCATCCATTTTAGAGCAAATTCAGAGACTGCGACTGCAATAATTATTATTTATGATGTTTTTCTTTCCTGTCCAGTTATATTTAAGTAACAAAGCAAAACATTGTCAGTGTTCCACTTCACAAGCACAAAACTCAAGCTGTCTTGTGTGCCCTGATAATTTTTTTCTTTCAAGTGACAAAGACTAGCCAAGGTTTGGTATAAAATGACTTTGACAACATCAGCCCTACCTCTATTGTGCAAATCTTTGCTATAATGACATTATCGGCAAAGCATGACTCCACTTATTTAGCAATGACTAAGGATGAGCCATGTCAGGGAAATGAATTATCTGGGTTCAATACATTTTGTAGGTATTTTAAGATGGATTTATTCTCTTGGCAAAATAACGTGGCAGAGGTTACCGCATGGCTGCTATTACAGTCTGTTACATTTGATCTGAAACTCCACAAAATTCCAGGAAGTTCCAGGCAGGAAGAAACACAGGGTGAAAGTTTGATCCGAATCAAGTCAGTGGCAATACTCCTATTGACTTCTTTAGTGCCGGGATTCCACTCCACAAGTCAGCATCATCTGGTTGGGGTTTGCCTGCATCTGTGGTATGGTCTCGCTAGAGTCATTAGTAGAACTCTGTCCAGTGTCCTAAAATACATCACTACGATCAGCAGCTTACTTTGTAGTATAAGCCAGATTGCAAGAACTTTAGATGGTCATGAAATGATAAAACACCTCTTGTCTAGGAGATTGATCCTACACAAAACCACAAATGGGAACTTTTGCTTTGGGGGTATGTTTAGCTTTTGTGTAAGTAAATTTTAAACCTTTAGGAGTGTCATTTTGATATATTTTAGAAATCTAGGGATACTTGCTGTTTTTAAAATCCTGCAACAACACTAGAGGTACAATGATAGAAACTGTCAGTTTTACGTATGCAGACACTGCCCAAAATACGAAGACAAAGTACTTTTGATGGGGCTTCAGAGGAACTGATGCTTTAGGAAAAATATATCTTGAATCCAAACAAAAAGTTTTTCAAAAAGAAACACCAAACCTCCTTTTTTCTCAGCCCGAGTTAAAATAAGGAAATTACATTTTGTGTACAACTAAACCCATGTAGAGTAAGGAAGTGCTTGCCGGGACATACCTCCAATGTCCAATGGACAGTTCACAGATGAAGAATATGTGAAAGACCCTGGATTCTGCTTTGGAGCTTTCTGACATGAGCAGAAAAAGAATGAATGAAAACCCAGGATGATGTTGATCAAGCTCAGAAATCCACCCGACCTTTAAGAATTGCATATTTCAAGGATATGTGACTGGCTTGTTCTAGGATATTTCTCCTGCAGGCTTTGTTTAACAAACTTTAAGCTTGACTGTGCTGGCTCAAAGGTTGTGAACCTGCTGCTTCCCAGTTAACCTGCCACTTGAGAGAAACCAATTGAGATTAACACAGGAAAAAACCCGAAACTACGAATTTTGTAATTTGTGTTAATTCACGTTCTTAATTCCAAGATCATGCTACTTTGATTCTGAACAATTAAATAATCATAATTTGTGTCCTGTCCAAAATTCCCCTCATGCAAATGCAAAGACCTAATCTCTTTCTATGTTATTGTGTCACAGAAATATGACCAATGTACCTTCACCTTCTAAAATAAAGTCTGTAACCTCGGAAGTTTGAAGATTTATTATGTAAGAATTTACAGAAAGATTAAATAATATGGCTATAATTTCAAAACAATTCTAAGTTTCCTGGAGCATTCCTAGAAGAACGTTTGATTAGTCATTAGCTGAAATCCAAATGAATCCATTAGATCTCAGGAAGAATTGTATTAGATTGTTACAAGAAGATGTGGGACAAGCTCCATTGGCTTTGCTTCCTGAAAGCACAGTTCATCTAGGGCTGGAAATTCAGCTTGAGCCTAAAAGACTTGAATTAATGCCACTTTGAGGAAAAAAAAAATAGAGAGAAAACATCTGGCTCTTGCACTAGTGAGAAGGTAGCTGTTGTAGGTTAACCTTGGCTTGCTGCAAGGTGCCCACCAAGCCACTCTTTCACTCTCCACCCTCAACAGGGGAGGGGGAGAAAATGCAATGAAAAACCTTATTGGTCAAGATAAAACAGCGAGATCAGTCACCAGTGATCATCACGGGCAACATCGACTGACTTTGTGAAATGAGTTTATTGTCAATTAATAGTAAAGTGGGATAATAAGAAATAAAAACAATTATACTTACACCTTCTCCCCATCTCCCTTTTTCTTCCAAGGCTCAACTTCACTCCTGACTCTTTTATCTCCTTCTTCCCTGCCAGTGTAGGGGGATGAGGAATGGGGGTTTCGTCCACAGATCGCACAGAAATGCTACCAATGTCTCTGATGGGCTCAGCTTTGGTCAGTGGCATATACGTGGTGGAGCTGGCTGAAACTGGCCCTGTCCAATGCGGAGGCAGCTCCTGGTGTCTTCTCACGAAAGCCACCCCAAAGCCTCCCCGTCCCCTACTAAAACCTTGCCACATAAATCCAATACAGTAGCTTAGGTAATTTGAATAGAAGTAGCAAAACAAACTGAACACGACAATTTTGATTTGGTTTTCTCACCACTAATGTTTTGGAAACTGCCTTTCTGGCTGTCTGCAGTTTGTATTCCTTTGTTTAATCTTGTTTTGATCTTTCTTTACAGATTGTGTCCGTTATCCCACTACATCTAACTCAGGGTCTCAGAATACCATTACCCTTTCAGATGGACTCAAATCCTCATTTAATCAAAAATCTAATTGAACTCATTAGTTTAGATTCTCATTTTACATTCTTGTGTTAACTCTCACAAGATTGGTTTGTGCAGGATTTTACTACACACTGTGAAGAAAGGTGGAAATGCATGTTCCAGATTTCATTGGTTCCTTTTGATCTCGAAGTTTACATTATATTTATAATGAGAATGTGGTTTATTATTTCACACTTTCATGTATTTTTTATATTCCATATTCTGCCAAATATGTTCTGATTTAGTTTAAATCTTTTTTGAATATGTTAGCATTTATTTTTTCAGCTTTGTATTTTTATTAACAGTTGATATTCCATTCATTTTCATGATGCATAAGATGCACTAATGATTTGTTCTGTGAATTTTTTAGTTCTTTAATTTTTAATTCATTCAAAGTACAAATATATCACACTCAACTACTCTTAAAGAGGTGCAGGAAATGTTTACAACTAAATAGAAATATATGACTTTCAAAAAGAAGGATTATTCATGTATCCAAGTGGCTGAGAATTGAGCTGTGTGTTCAGACTTCAGCTTTGGTTTACTCTGAAGCATGTTTTCAACAAGATTTGTGTGAGGCATATTGGGTTGGAAACTGTTTGCTTTCTATCCACTCTGATTTTACACTGGCTGTCTCTAAGGAATCCAGTGTTATCCTACCAAAAAAAAAAAAAAATCCACTACAATGTAGCAAAATATTCCACATATATGAGGGTCACTCCAAAAGCAATGCCTCCCATTTCATCATGTTGACCTGCGATGTCAGAGTTGGATGGCAGTGAAGGTTGAATCTTCCTGCCAATATTTCATTAAATTTTGTTGCCATGTGACAGACGGCAGCAGGGGGCAGTCTGAAAAAATGGCTCCAGACATGGCAGCACCTATGAAACAAAGCTGTGTAACTGAATTCCTTCATGTGGAAAAAATTGCACCCGTTGACAGTCATCAATGTCGCTGAATGCTTACGGAGACCAAACAGTGGGTGTCAGCACTGCGAGGGGGTGGGTGGCACATTCCAGCAGTGGCGACAGTGACGGTGGGTCACCTCTGCACCTTCCCTGGTGCAGAGTTTTACGTGTGTGGCATGCAGGCTGTTGTTCATTGCTGGTGAAAACGCACAGCCAGTGGTGGTGACTGTCAAAAAAATAGTGTTTTGTAGTTGAGAATTTGCTCTATCAAACAGCGTTACTGTGCTCTTTGTGCCTGTTGTAGTTTCCATGGAAATAAATAGGAGGCACAACTTTTGGAGCAACCTATGTACTTGAAGATTTCTAAATACCTCAAGGGAAGGCATAAAGAAGAGTGAGCCAGGCTCTTTTCAGTGGTGCCCAGTGACAGGGCCAGAGGGAATGGGCACAAACTGAAACACCAGAGGTGCCCTCTGCACATCAGGAAATGCTTTTACACTGTGAGGGGTGACCAAGCACATACACAGGTGACCCACGGAGATATGCAAAAGCAGCCTAGACGTGGTCCGGGGCCACCAGATCTAGATGGCCCTGCTTCAGCAGATGGTTGGACCATCTGACCTCCAGAGGTCTCTTTCAAACTCAACCCTTCTGTGATTCTGTGATATCAAATAGTGTAGAAATGTACACATCATTTAAGTGGCTGTTGCTTAAATAGATTTATGATTACCCTTTAATTAATTGACTTAATTATGGCCTTTGACTTGTTCATTTGTTTTTTGCTTGGAATTTTCCCTCTTCGTGATATCACTTCTGTATTCTAACAGCGTTAGGAAGATTACATTCAAATCTTTTAATAGTGTGGGTATGCATGCCCATTTATAATAAGCTGATAAAAAATATCATGTTGAGGACAGATAATATACCTCATACATACAGTAATACACTTTTGGAATCTTAACAGTATTTCTTTTTTAGCTTTGGCTAATGTTTTAAAACTGTACACAACTCCCAACAGAAAGCTCACAATATTCCACTATCCCAGGATTTGCTGTCATTAAAAGAGCCTGGAAAACAAGTGAGGTAATAAAATCAAGTCTGCCAGTATGCTGGACAATTAATACAATCATGCTGCCCTCCAGAACTTAGCTGACTAGCAAATGCTTTCCAATCTCTTGCTTGATAAAATGATTTATGAATTGAATGTATAGAGATCACACACTATAAATATTTTATAATTGTTTTATTTGCATCTAGTGATTTAAATCTTCAGGGCCTGTACTGTACTAACTGACACCATTTAAATAGGGCTTGATAAGGGTTTTTATTAAACACAGCCCTGTAGATGGCTGTTGTCACCTAAGAAAGGTGGTGGATATGCAGCAGTGTGCAGCTGGAGTTGAAAGGAGCCCAGTGGTCTTTGTGGCATGCTGGGCCCAAGCTGCCTTTTGATTTACATCAATAAAAATCAGACGGAATAAAATACTATATATGCAGAGTAGCTTTTAGGTTATTTTTTCCAGCTGGGGCAAATCACAACACAAGAAGCCAGACCAGGATGTTACAGACCTTGTGGAATCTCTCCTGTGATCAAGAATAACTGAGAACTGAAGCAGTTTCTAAAATCTGGGTAAAATTCTCAATGCCTTAAGGGATCAAGCCCAGAATACAACAACTGATAAACTCACATGTTTTTAAAATCCCCTCTTTGGATAGATGCATTTAATAGTAAATGAAAAAAATGAAATTTTTAAACTTACTTGCTTATTTAGTATTTTCTCCAGTTAAACAACCACTTGATGACGCTGAAGACTTGACTTGGGAGACTCATTCAACTCTTCCAAAATTAAAATGAATTAGTTAATGTCCGTATATTTTGTCTAAGAAGATGTTTTGAATTTACACAAGACAACGGTCCAGTATGTAATCTCTTTTGAATAAAATTTCATAAGCATGCTTGAGCCCTTCTAAATAATTGGAATGCCATGTAAATGGATGAATTTTTTAGTTATTCTGAGTAAGATCCCAAGGTTTCACGCCAGACTCTCTGAACAGGATTAGAAGGTGAATAAAGGGACAGAGTGCATTTGGAAAGGAAAAAAATATGGTGTCATTAGGGGCGCTAATATAAACTAAAACAGAAGCATGCAAATAGAAAGTTAAAAGTACATGTTACAAACACAGAAGCTGAAGAATTTCAATTTCTGGACAGACAATGGAAGCATAAAGGATGAGGATGCCTCAATTAAAGTATGGAAAGCAGGAACAGGGAAGCTGTGGTGTCTTAAGTAGAACATCTGTGATGACATGAACACATCTTTCAGAACAAACATATCTCTTTCTGCCTCTATGACCCTTGACTGCCCTGAAAATGAAGTGAGAAAAAAATCCTGCAGCCTCTTTTAATGCACACTTTGCACAGAAGCAGCTAATCCTGAAGGTGCTGTGCATTATTTCCCTGAGCAACCGCACAGAACATCTTAGGTTTCTTCAGTTGAAATAAATACTAGGTTTGATATAGAAAATAAGAAAGTGAAAAGCAAAACCTAAATAAGCATACATATGCCTGCATAACTAACAAGGAAGATGTCTTGGGATTGGTACTTAGCACGTATTTTGGTGCAGAAATTTTACTGAAACAAACAGCTTAAAATGATTTTCTGCTCTGCACAACAGCAGCACAAAAAGCATTGAAGGCAGGTTTCTCTAGAACATCTGAATCTGAGACTATACTCGGCCATGACTGTTTTCTTCATTAGAACTTTGTACTTTGCAGGATGAGGTGCAGTTTCAATAGCAAGCAGTATGTCTACAAAGTATTTTCAGTGGACTGACTGATTCGTGTACCTTACACCAACATTGAACACAACATTTGGTTGCCTAATATTCCCCTATCAGCAGCTAAGACTTATGCTTAACTGATATACTTCAACATTAATAGTAATTTTGTATTACAGCTGCTCTGCCTTCACCTTATTCACAAAATTATTAGCTGCCGAAATTATAATGAGTATACACATTATACATTATAATGAGTAACTCATTAAATTTATTGCTTTTTGCGTTTATAAAGTCATGAAGGAGGTGTTTTCCATAAAGACATTCATTACCTTTAAAATTCACTGACTGTTTCAGATGAAAAAAGAAGTGGCTTGTGTGTGAATTTTTCTCTTGGAGTCTAATGTTGAATATATTATACAGTATCATAATACACAACATAACGTTGAATTTGTCTCCCTGATTAAAGTGCACATATTCTGAACATAAGCCTAAAAAGCATTGCTAGATTTGGGAGAACATTTGTTACTATGCACTGAATCTTATGGTACTTTTCGATATAAGTAGATAGGTCCATTTGGTGAATATTTCTTTGAGGACTTGTGAGCAATCAGATCGATGAATCTGAACACATCTATGAACCACTGCAATTAATTTATCATTTCTATTCGATCTACTTTTTGCAAATCAGTTTTTCCACTAACTTACTTTTCTACATAAAAGTTATACTAAAGGCATCCACCACATCCTGCCCTAAATCTCTCCACATCTATCAGTCTTCGCAGTGCATCAGTCTTTTGCAGCTGATGTTGCTATTATTTATTAATGTAACAATTTCTGTAGGTCCAATGTAAGATCAGTGTCACAAGTGTGGAGTGCAGGCTTTTACACACAGAAAGGTAAAAAGAGTTCTCGACCTAAACCCTCGAATTTTAAATAGCATGGTTAAATGGTGGTATTTACACAAGCAGTTTCTACATGGCAGGAGGTATGAGATAAATTAAATGGCTTCTAGTGAAATCTGCAACAGAACTAAAATTAAATTGACTTGCCACATGTATGAGACAAACCGGTTAATTAAAAATGCTTTTAGACACACTTCACTGTATTTTGGTGCAGTATGAATGCTTTTTCAGAATTTATTTCAAGGCAACATAAAATCTAACTGTTGAAAAACACAGAGAATGACAATATCTCCTTCCATATTACACTCTGCTCCTTCTGAGTTCTCCAAACTTTTCTTACAGCAGCCACAATGTAATTTGCAATTTACCAAGTAAGATCGTATGTGTAGTGTTGGCTTAAAGTATTTTTGAAAAACAATGGAAAACCAGCATGAAGGTAACAAGAAAATATTAAGCAATATTATCCAAATAAAGCAAGGCTAAGATCATGGTAGCTAAGGAGATTTGAGTGAAAGATGAGACTACGGATCTGCTTACTGTTATATGCGGTACTAAGGAATTTTTGTCAGGGGTCTCTTCCCACTTTTGAAACTTTATTGGAAATACTGCAGTTTGAGACTGATTTTGTCTATATGTAGCACACTGTTTCTTTAAGGACTGTGAGAAGAAACTTGTGGCATTATTCTAAGCATCAACATGTGTCCTGCTCTGAAACATTCCTCCCGTCCTGCTATAAAACTGTAATGGCACCAGATTTACAAGGAAAGGAAGAGTCCTTCCTTTTTTACTACTGTCATACATTTAAGCCAACAAACAAAAAACCAATCTACCCAATGAGAACTTTGAGTGAATATTACTATTGTTTGAGCCATAAGCTTAGACATGGATAACTCAAAGTGCTATTTATTTGGATCACTGATCTTATGTCAATACAAAGCACTTTCTTTCCTAATAAAAGATCTAACCCCGTTCCCAGTGGCATAAATTCCATGGGAACTGCACCTGTGTCATGGAAGCCAGAACCAAGCTCACACTGCTATAGCAAAGGTAAATGTAGTTGCTTGCTGTTGTACAATACAATTCTGTTTCTATAGGACTATAGGGCTACATTACAATCAGACATGACATTGCACTTTGAGGATAATAACCTTTCCATTTATAATCTGTTTTCCTCAATTCTGAAATGCAGACTCCTTTGGCAGTGCCTATACATACATATGCTAATATAAATATCTCCCAGAAGTTGGCAACAGCCCTTCAGAGACTAAAGTAAGACTAATAGATTCATTTCGTCTGTGACAGCAATGCTGGACTCATAAGTAAACGATTCAATGAGGCAAAGTCAGCATATGTTAATCACATACATCTCCTTTCCCTTTTCTTCTAAAATCAATTAACAAGGTTTAATGTTTCACTCAAAGAGAACAAAAAGTAATTTTTCTTTCAATGGTGGATTATTTTTTCCTCTTTAAGTAAGCACTGTCCTTAAGACCAGGCTCTCATGCAATCTGTTTTTGAGAAACGAAATTGATTGTCACTACTGGTTTATTCATATATCCTCATGGCATGACATCAAAAATAGAATTTGTCACTCCCTAGCTTGCTTCTCACAGCAGTTGTCTTAAATGTCATTTACTCAAGTGGCTCAAGGTCTTCATGAATAATTAATATTTAGCAATCCACTCAGTGCTGCAAGATAACCACTTTTTGGCCTTTGATTTCAAATAAGTCTTGACACTTTTGTTCAGTGAAGAAAATACAAGCAACTTTACACTTCAGAAATTCTAAAAGCATCTCCAGTATGAATATAACAAAGGAGAGACTTGTTATTATATAGAAGCAACATTCTGAGTAACTATTTTTCTAACTTGCCCTTAATATAAATGAGAGTATGGAGAAAAAGAGTGTTATCTTTTCTGAGTTCTGCAGAGCTTAAGAAAGTATGACATGCTCTCCTGCAAAAGACATTAGTTAATGACAATCTATACTTACCTGAAAAAGCTGTGTTTTTATTTGGGTCACAGTAGAATCCATTTTATTGAAGCTTAAGGCAAACTTAGTAAATGTTCTACTCCAAATGCACTCTAGTCATTAGGACCTTCTCTCTGGAATATATTGCAAGTCTCCCAGGCTGCTGATACCAATATTTATTACTTGCATTATGGAGCGCTTAGAATCTCCAGTAAAGGTTTCCTATTGTGCCAGGTAATTATTCTAACACTAACACGGCATGATAAAATCCTGAAGTGTTGTAATTAGAAAAGAAACAGCTAGAAAAGAAATGTGAGTAATACAGGAGATGTATGATTAGGAAATAGTAGCAATTAAAGACAAAAGCCACTATTCTGGGTCTTCACAAATTTCAAGAACTACTGCTTTGTAGACAGACATCAGTGATCCAGATCTGACCAGCCAAGACTTCAAAGCTGTATGGAGTAGGTGTCAATAATATTCTCTACTGAAACACACTAAGAATGAATTAACTAAAAAGACTTTGGAAAAGGAAAAGCATTTAAATTCTCCCAATTTGAAAATCTCTGAAATGTACGTTTAATCATTTATGAAGGCTGTCAGCACTGTGACCTGACACACTGATCTAACAAAGTATTCAAAACACAGGTAAAAAACCCTCTGCTGAGCTGCACAGAAAGGAAAGTGAGCAGAGAACACATTAGCGTCATTCACTAGGCAATATATGTTCAGAGCTTTTTGGTTTTGAACACTGGACCTTGGTTCAGATAAAGATCATCTTTTTAATAAATTAACAAAGCGACCTTGTACATACACCACTTATTGCTCCCATAGTGGAGAATTCTTTCCATGCCTAATGTACCAAACTAACAAAAATTTCTTTAAAAAATGAGTGCTAGTCTATCAGTTTGGCTCTTCAAGAAAATGTGTGCCACAATACTTATTTAAAAATAATAATTTCCTAGCCTATAATATTAATCTCCAGTCTGAGACAGCAGTCTGGGCTTAAATCCATCAACTGAGCAGCATAAACAAAAAACAATTCATGCTAGAAGAAGTTCTGCTGTTATCGAGAGATTTATGCACCCAGTGCAGGACCACAAAGAAGGTACCTCCAGTACTGTGAAGAACAAAAGTAGTATATATTGTGCTGCTTGATTGCAAGCACTCTCAGGATGAACTTTGGACTGTTTTGCTTTGTACAGAAGACTGCAGAGATATAAGAAAATATCAAATACAACAGAATAGTCAATTACTCTTGTGCAGAGAGTAAATCTGACTCCGATGTAATGTAAGCACAGACAATTTCCTTAGGATCTTCTTGTTATTCTCTTCTCTGTATCAGATGCAAACATTTGAGCACTGTTACAGCACTGATATGAAAAACTATCTTAGAGTGACATTTGTCCCCAAAGTTGAAAAAAAATTATGAACACCACTTAACTTGCACTGTTTTAGACATCTTTCCTGATAAACTCTGGTTTTCATACTGTGTCATGAATCACAGCGAAGTGACTGGCTAAAACAAAGGTGTTCAAAGGAATTTGTGAAGGAAATACAGCTTTTGAAATTATCCAACAAAACCTTAAGGATGTCAGTAAGCGAAAACTGCTTTCTCTCAGTTTTCTTTCTCAACAATTGTACTGGAGCTTAAGAACCCCTTTTCCCCAGTCAGATCGTAGCTCAGCTTTTAAGCTTCATTGTCCTGAGTTTGCAAGGTCTCAGAACTGAGGCTTGTCAGATTTTGTATGAATTTGTGTTGACGTCACTCAAGCTTTGTTGTAATACCTTTTTTTTTTTTTAATGACGAGGTGGATATGCCTAATTCACATTACTTTTGCTTCATAATTTATAACCCTAGTTTTCTTACAAGTAGTAGAAACAAGTAGTTATTCTGTGTGCAATGAAATATTTATGATTAATACATAGTAAAGAGGTATACATGCCTGGTATGATAACAAGCACCTTAAAATTTAGGGGCTCAGGTTGCAGGGAGCAGGAGTACAAGATAAATTGGGGGCATGCTGTCCCTGGAGACACCAGGCCCATGAACCAGAGGTCAGTTAGAGAAATGCCTACTGAAAAGCTGGGAAAAAAGTGGCTTCAGGAGTACCAGAGAGAAAAAAGAACAAGCATCTAACCTACGTTAAAAAAGTCATATATTGTGAATTCAGAAGTGACGTGGAGTTACAGATGCAGAAACGGAAGCCTCAGCCAAACTGGTGACTTGCCCTGTCCACCAATACTGAGGTTGGTGCTGCACATGTTTTTTGTTAAATAACTGTGACTTGGTGCACCTTTATTACTGAAATAGTATGGTTACTGTACTTGATGCATTAAGCATCCAACACAGGTTCTGTAGTCTCAAAAGACAATTAACCCGCTGGCCAAACAAGGGCCAACAGAAATTTCTACTAAACAAATAAAATTTAGTGAAAAATACTCAGTAATCTTAAAACAAACAAAAAAAAATCAACAAAAACCTGAACTTGCAGTTCAGCTGGTTGAAAATACATCTCAAAGGGACTAGTAACAGAAGAACTACATTAAGAACTGTTCAATTAAGACTTTTCTTGGCAGCTTATAGAAGAAGAGAAGGGAGGAAAAAAAAGATATTTGTGTTTTCCTACATTCAAAATCCACCTAGGAATATGCTGGGCACAGTATCATTTTTCTTCTACGCTGAACACAGCAGTCATGCATGTCAACACATAACACCCAGCACCCTGGAATCAGCATGTCATAGGAAGCTGCTCTGAAGATGGTGCACAAAATAGACACAACAGCAGATGTGCTACACTGCTAAGCAAACATATTCAATGCCAACAGGAGGTCTGGGAAGTATCAAGAATAATCGCAAGAAAAAAAAAAAGATAAAATATTATAGATAATTTTCTTCTTTGATGTTTTCATGTTACAACAGCAGTTTAGCCTCCACATCTGTACAGTGTTACGGCAGAAACTGGATCATCTCTTTTCAGTTTCCACTTACTGTCTGTTGTCTATCATGTTTCTAACTTTAGAACTCTAATGCAATAAATGTTTTCTCAGGAGGAAAATTAATTAGTTTATTGTAGAAAATACTACCATCTCCTTGGCAGATAGCCCTATACATCATAAACACTTCAAACAAAACGCCTAATGTAGCTTTCCTTTCCACTGTATCTCTTACATGTTGTCAGAGGGGTGAGGTGATGGAGGCATTACGTCTTTGCTCACTTACAAATCCTAAATGTCAACGAGTCTTGCTATATTCTAAGCACTGAATTTCTGACTTTACTCCCATAATACCCTCCCCCTACCCCAACAAGATGCAATGCAAAGAGCTCTACCAAACTTCCTAATTAGTCAATGGTAATCACCCAACCCAAAAATTAGAGTACAATATAGACAGCACATGTATTTTTATCTCCTGGCTGCTTAGAATGTTTGCATCTTGGAGTGTCAACACGGCTCAGCTTCAATTTGAATCTACTGTAACCTGAATAGCTATAAGGTTTCATAAATAGTCTACAGCACCAGGAACTCTAATGGAAGCCCACATGCTTGCAACTACCTCATTTAGAACTGCTGTCGCTATTCTACTGGTAAAATAGATAGATACAACCTAAGAATTCTGATGTGTTGAATTCAGAACTTCCTCTTAAAATAAAAAGAGCCAGTGTGCCTCCCGCTAGATCTGTTTTGCAGAGAATCTTCAAACACATCTACGTGGATAGGGGATAGACACCTGAAACTGGAACAGCAGAGGCTGACATTTATATTTATAACAATGATATTAGCATCCTTACCCCTTCACTTCATGTCAGTCCTGTGAACCAAGTAATGTCATGTCTTACTGTGAAAATACAGATGTAAACATTTAGCTAAGACTTAGTTTTGAAAGACAGATGAGCAATCTCATGGATACATCCTTCCACTGTAGGTACTAAGAGAAAACCAAATGCTATTGTTCTCTTACAACAGAAATATTTCAACTTTTTGACATCCATTTACCAATCAACTGAACAGGCACACCAGTTCCATTTTACCCTGACTTTCAAGGTAATGTTGAATGTTTTGCCACCGAGAAAATGAACACTTTTTGTGTTGCCTATGAGATTAGGGAGAAGAGGAAAAATTGTAGACCATGGCCAGTAATAAAATTAGGAAAGAAGTGATAAACACGTCAAATATGAGAAAAAAATTAAAAAGCTTTTTTAAAGAAGAACTATATAATTAGTATATTGTGTAGAAAACCTCCATCCCATCTTCATTTGTAGAAACACGAGAAGGAGTTCCTCTACTAAGCCTTTTAAAAGGTGAAGAACAAGCTCTCCAATGACAGATTAAGTAGGGACTGCGTGCCTTCATTTCACACTCACTGAAATGAGCACAGCTGGGCTTAACAGAAGCACCAATTTCATTTCAAGTAGAAGATGGCCATGTTGGTCAGTCTTTCAGAAAAGAGCTAATTTGTTGATAAATTGCTTCTGTCACATTTCTTTATAGAGGTTGCTTGTCTGAAATAATAGAACGACCTTGTTATTCTTTCAGTAATTTTACATTTAGAGACCAAATGGTAATCTATCTTAGGCATGTAAACAAGATAGTCAGGTATGTGTTCATATAACTCTTTCCAACAGCTATCAAAATGTTTTATGATTTATTGAGAATACTTTAGCATAAATGTGTTGTCTCAGAGTTCTAAAATATTTTAAAGCTTATAAAAAGTGTTTTAAATCAGGCAGAAGGGTTTGATTTAACCTGATAAATTTAGTTGTGCTAAAAATTCCAACTTACATGGTTTTTTCCAACTTATTGGTTTTGAAAACTTTATCCAGTTTAATTTGCATTTTACATCCCCCTTTCTCTTCCCAACTTGTCATTTCGGAAAGGACCAATCTTTGAATCAGTGTGGTACTTCATTCCTTTTGAACACTGGTCTGCTATTGCATTATTCTTGAAGAAGAAAGGGCAGGTACTATTGCTCCTTGCAGTAAAGAAGACTTTAACTGGGTCCTGAGTTCCTTATTCATGAATTTTAATGGCAGAAGCCAATTATGTTGCAGCTCCAAAGTAATGTTGCTTGCAAGTGGCCAAATATAAAGCCCAGTGTACCTAGATGCAGTGAGGATTTCTGTATGAATCTGACTCAGAAATAGCCATGAGGGTTGTTTTTTTTTTTTACACTCAAGAGTAAAAACACTGACAATTTGAAAAAAAAAAAAAACGCAAACACAAAACCAACCACCCAAAACCGTGAAGAACATACACAATTCTCCAGCTCTTCTCTTTACATGCAACTGCTGACAAAACAGCATGTTCTCAGATGGTGCTTGCTGTAAATTATGTGACAGGAGGTGACGGAAGATGTCTCCTCCTTGATACTGTCATTTGTAACCACCATCAATATGACTTGCAGTTCGAGTTCTGCACAGCATATTAAATTAAAGATAATAAATGTTTAATTCTCTCAATTCAAAGGTTAAAAAGCATGGGTCACGTTGTGTTAATGCAGTTGAAAATACTATTTTCTCTCACAAAGTGAAATAAGTAACATGAACCACACAGAGTCAGAAATGCTTCCACCCTGAAAAGGAAAGCTCCGATTCAAAGAAGTTTTAGAAATGTACGTTTAAAAGTTCCATCCATTGTGTTTATAAGACTATAAGCTGCCTTGCTGATGCAAAACAATACAATACACATTTGCCTGTGACAGATAATGGTCTCATAGAATGAGATTACTTAGACCAGAAGGTAAGATTTTCACTTCTCCTCCCCATACAGTGACTTTGTGCAGCAGCTTGACAAACACTTTAGCTGTACATTTCCCCTCTAGACCTTATTCAAGTGTTACACAGCAAAAAACCAAAACCAAAAACACACAGAAAACTTTTGAAAAAGAACAACTACATTAAAAGAGAATTAGAGCTTGGAATTCCCAATGCAACTCAAAGATGCCAAGATTGCTTAAAGAAACCCACTCTTCCCTTGTCTACTTTTACTTTTCCTCCTTCCTGTCTGCCTGCCAATGGCCACATGGCTTCTGCCATAGGTGACAGCTGAACAATGTACTTTGTTTTGCATTTACCATTTTTGTTAATTTTCTGTCCTCTATATAAAGCTAGATTTCTTCTTAAGTTTGTTGGTTACTGATGGATTTAGCCCCAGAACTCAGAAACCTAAAAATCTGTATAATGCAATACTATACGAGTTTTAAGAGACAGCTACTGAATCACTTTGTGATTTCATGAAATAGCTCAAAAATTCTACGCTCTTCTCATATTACCTCTACCTCAAGTCAGTAGCAGTATTTTTTAAGATCAACTTCCATTTTCTTTCATCTTACTAAAGCAAATACATGGTTTAATTAGGTTCTTCTTACTTGCATATTAGGTTCATAATAGTATATTACAAAATTCTATACACATGTAAATTAGACCTAATTGGACTGGCTCATCAATCTGTTCCCCAATTACATAACAAAAATACATTAACTGAATGTGATTTATGTAGAAGGTACTTGTGAATGTGATGGAATTCATAAAGCCCTCATTTTCATATCCTAATTAGCAGTTTATTAATCTTAAATGCATACAGAAATTAACAGCATTTTAATCTTCAAAAATGCAGCTTTTTTTTATCCTTCCATTAACAACCATCAGTCTTAGTATGAGACAATTTTTAATGGCTTGATACAGATTATGAGTGCCTACGTACACATAAAAACATGCACAGATACTTGTGAGCAATTTTGTCTTCCCTTAACCCTGGAGAATTGCCACAGGAGACAGTATGACTTTGTGGAGTAAGACTTCAGTAAAAATGAATGATGAAGCCTTTCCAAGCAGATATATATAGCCCCTTTGCTAAGTGGTGTCATTTCCTAGAGCATCACAGGTTAAATTTCCTTTGGAACAGAGACTGATTAGATGAAATAAAGATGTTTATCTTTTCATTCACATCTTTTATTTTATACTTACAAAATGTACAAAATATATTTAACTGAATAGGGAAGGCCAGTTATTTAAGAGACTTAAAACCCAAATACCAAACACATAATATGTATTTCTTAAAAGTGAAATTTTAAATAATGTTGAGACAGATTTCTATTCCGTTTCCTCCGGATCCCAGTTGAACACAGAATGGTAACTGCACTGTTCAGCGAAGTATCAGGCAGGTGTGCTTTCTAATCGTAGCTTTAGTAACAAGTCATTGCTGATCATTGGATAATGATTTACAGCTTGCAAATTCTGCAGGCTGCAATTTGCTTTTGTAAATATGCTATTTTGTATCCTGTACTTTGCTTTAACAGTTTAATGTTTACATTCCTATTTATTCTTTCCTCTTGTTTAAACTCAAGTGCAGACCAATAAACTACCTAATTTACTTATAAATTGAGCTGTAGCACTTGCAGACTACACACAGCAAGAAACATATATATGTCCCTTTGGACATATATATTATTACCGTGTTCATTGATTGTACAGTCACATAACATGACTATGGAGGAAGATTAAGGTCATTGCAGTGGCACTGATAACGTTGTTCCACTCTGTAGGGTCATTCTTAATGGACTGCCTTTAAGGGCAAAGTAAAAGCATTTTAAAGTGTTTTAGGCAACACAGGGTAGAAATAGCCTTTCCATTTTTCTTCAGGTCATGCTTATTTATTAGTCATCCCATGGTGACAGTGGAAGGTGGACA
>NW_010422067.1:404-642 GCF_000710305.1 Buceros rhinoceros silvestris | reverse complement strand
ACTCTTTCCTCCTGAACAGAAACAGGGATGGTGACACATACCCACAGCTCCCAGACCTACTCTTCTTAGCAAGATGTTAATTTTACACCATTACACACAGACCTTACTTCCATTAAGAATCCAATTTAATTATCACAATGACCAAGGAACTACAACAGTGCCTTTAGATAAAACTCTAGAAGGATCGCTTCTGCGATGCTGCACCACAGTTTTACTCCTGCAGTTTTATTTATGTGAT
>NW_010422067.1:0-214 GCF_000710305.1 Buceros rhinoceros silvestris | reverse complement strand
CTTTACCTAACCAATTGTATTCCCTGCCATGTGACGTCAGCTGCATCTCCATTGTTTCATTGGTTAAAAGTTTTCGCGGGTCTGTTCGACTTTCGTGCTGCTGTTGCTCTAAAAGCTGCACGGCCCAGCCGCGTGAGTCAGTTCTTTACGCGCTCTCTGCGCCCCCAGGACCTTACCGAAGCACTGCCGTGCCACCGGGAACCGCGTGCCCCAG
>NW_010422066.1:0-769 GCF_000710305.1 Buceros rhinoceros silvestris | reverse complement strand
ACACCATTCCCAAAAATTAAACACAAAGCAGTCAGGCAGGAACTCACCTAAATAATGCAAATCTAGGACTGTCACAAACATACATATTTTAAACGGAAATTCTTGATATCATTTCTCTTCTTTTAGCACATAGCAAATGCCCTGCAATACACTAATTCCTTCACTCTGTTCAGCTGCAAAATTCCTATTCCACTGAAAGAACCACACTCCTCCTCTTAGCCTAACCAGCGTCAAATATTCTGAGTTATAAGACTAATAAATTAACTTACAAATAAAAGTCAACTACTAAAATGATCCACTAAATTCACTTATTGAAGTAACAAAAATCATCCTTAGTTTCAGACCCAACTCCTTGAAGGAGCAAGAAGGAATAAATAGTCAATAGACAACATAGCCCTTTTACAGCTTTATTCCAAGAATATTTGCCAATATCATAAAGAGTATAAAAGAAGCAATTGTTTTAACTTTATTATAAAGTTACTTTAAAAGTACTTATTATAAGTATCATTATAGTGAGTACTTAAATTTTATCTGCCCTACTTGACAGACCTCACAAACAGGAATATATTAAAAGCACTCAGAAGAAAAACCTCTCAGAGGTTCTACTGCAAGTCAGATTTCTATCAGACAAGCAACTTTTGCAGACTTCTTCCATTCAATCAAGAATGCTGAACCCAGCACTGCAAGAAATTAGTCATTTTAAGTCTTTGAAAAAGTTCTGATTGTAAAAGCAAATGTTAATTCATCTTCCCATCACTATTAAAGAAGT
>NW_010422065.1:576-872 GCF_000710305.1 Buceros rhinoceros silvestris | reverse complement strand
TCAGCCAAGGCCCGCTACGACTTCTGCGCCCGCGACCGGACCGAGCTGACGCTGCGGGAGGGTGACATCATCCGGGTCCTCAGCAAGAAGGGCCACCCGGGCTGGTGGAAAGGAGAGATCTACGGGCGGGTAGGGCCACCGCCCCACCCCGGCGGCCCCCCCCAGCTCCTCACGCCTTCTCCCAATGTGTCCTCCTCCTCCCAACCTCTCCTTCCTCTCCCAACCTCTCCTCCTTCCAACCTCTCCTCCTCCCAGTGTCCTCCTCCCAATCTCTCCTCCTCCCAACATCTCCTCCC
>NW_010422065.1:0-365 GCF_000710305.1 Buceros rhinoceros silvestris | reverse complement strand
CCTCCCCTCCTCCCATGTCCTCCTCCCAACATCTCCTTCTCCTCCCATGTCCTCCTCCCAGTGTCCTCCTCCCAACCTCTCCTCCTCCCAATGTCTCCTTCTCCTCCCATGTCCTCCTCCCATGTTCTCCTCCCAACGTGTCCTTCTCCTCCCAACCTCTCCTCCTCCCAGTGTCCTCCTCCCAACCTCTCCTCCTCCTCCCAACCTCTCCCTCTTCCCCCAGGTCGGCTGGTTCCCCGCAAACTCCGTGGAGGAAGATTACTCAGAGTATTGCTGACTATGGACCCCACCCCATCCCATCCACCACCTTCTGTCCCACCACCTGCGTCCCCTCCAGGTCCCCTCCCCACCCCATTCCCACCCCA
>NW_010422064.1:2055-4835 GCF_000710305.1 Buceros rhinoceros silvestris | reverse complement strand
TGCTGGGGAACGGGGGGACTCGAGGAGCTTTAGGGTCTTTTCCCAAACGATTCTTTGATTCTGTGAGAAGACACAGCAGGAAGCACAGTGACACCTTGAGCCTCCCCACCCCATCAAGCTTCTTCCATCACATTTCCTCCAACTGCCTGGGGAAGAAGGAATCTCCTCTCCAGCCACTGCCCCTCTGCCATTCCAGCCACCTTTTCAGTGCCAGCGCTTTGCAAGAGCATGGCCAACAAATCCTTATTACCACAGAAATTAAAGATATTTATACTGGGGAGGAGGGAATGCAATGGATTCCCGCCTCTGAGAACAGAACGCGTTTGGTAATTAAAGCCATGAGGACATTTCCCACGGCCCAGCCTGCTGGGGGCAGGGGTTCCGAGGGGCAGAGCCCTGCTGCTGGTAACACCTGCAGGAACAACCAGGAATTAACCCTCCTGCCCTCGTTAGGAGCAGCAAAGGGCTTCCTCCCGACTCCTTTCTGCACTTCACAGCACGTACAAGCCAGTCCGAACCCACCACGGGAAAAGGCCGGCTCCTCTCCCGAGGGCGGGCGGCACTCGCTCACCTTTTCCTTCGAACATGCCTATAAGCTGTGCCCCCATGGCCATGGCCACGTTGGAGATGAGGCAGGATGCCAGCTTCTGGCTGTGGGACATCAGGTCGTAGCGGGGCGAGATGAAGAAGTAAGGGATGTAGGAGAAAAAGTAGAGGAAGCCGCCGGCGGCAGCTGCGACGTTTGCTGCCAGCACACAGAAAAGTGGGAGGAAAAACGTCAATAATTCGGTGATGCCACCAAGTATTTCTCCCCAGCTTTCCACCCAGGGAGACTGGAGCCTCCTGCACAAAGCATAGTGTCCTGGTTTGAGCCTTAACACATAGTTACAGGGGGGCAGGACGAGGATGTGCCTGTGTCCCACGGGAAGGCAGGAGCCGTGTCGGCCCCCAAGCCCCTGGTGGGCAGCTACAGACGCACCCTGCCCATCCCAGAGCATCCTGGGGCCAAGGCAGCCACAGAAGGCCCTAAAGCATGAGCTTGTCTGGTTTGGGAAGCGACAGTACACACACCCCTTCCCAGCAGCCAGAAAAGGGAACCCCCCCCCGCTCCACATCCAAGCAAGTTACCCAGGAGAGCCCTGTGCAACCTCACCTAACCCTGGAGCTGGCCCCGCCTTGAGCAGGATGGACCAATGATCTCCAGAGCTGCCATAATTAACCCAACCACAATTAACCAAAGATTTTACAGCACAAGGCCCATAACACCCCCCCCGCCTCACAGGGCAGCAACACAAGGAGGCATCCGTGGAGGGACTCACCTCTTGAGAAGAAGGTGCTCACCATGAAGTTGAAGGAGACAGAGGAGATGGAGAAGATAGCGAGGAAGGTGAACACCAGCGTGGAGTCGCTGTTGGTCAGCACTGCTCCTTGTTCGCTCACCTACCAAGAAAATCAGGTTGTGCCCAGGGCTGCTGAAGCTGGCCAGGGCTGCAGGCACGTGTGGGCAGCAAAGACCTGATGTTCTCCACAGGTTAAAGACAAACTGAGAGATGGGTGAGAATGCCCAGGTCCTCCTAAGACCACTCCAGAGGGAAGAAATGCAGGTTGCCCTTGTGTGGGCCAGGGTCTGAGAAGCTGGGGACACCTCACCCAGCACCCAGGCAGGCACATCCTGCTTCTCACGGCTCGAGTCTTTCCAAGGCCATGCAGGGCTGTGGGCACACGGTGATCCTGGGCCTCCCTGGTGCCTGTGGGGCTCCCAACCCCCAGCCTCCTCCTGGGGTGGTCACCCCTGCCATGAAATGCAGCTGTGGGAGGCAGTGCTGCCCACCCAGCTCTGGAAAAGGTCAACTCCAGCCTCCATCACACAGGTGGAGGCGTCCTGAGACACCAGGACAGTCCAGACCGAGGCAGAGGAGCCTTGCAATCCCTGTGCCTTACCAGCACAGAGCTTCTGGCCTGCAGAACGGTGGTCTGGGGAAAGACACTCACCTTGACACAGAAGAGCACGGTGACAAAAAACACGGACACCAGGAGGAAGAGGAAGAACATGAGGAACCAGGCGCTCCAGTGCAACCAGTTGCTGAGGCCCATCATGTGCATGTATTCCTGTCTGGGCAAAGACACTCACCTTGACACAGAAGAGCACGGTGACAAAAAACACGGACACCAGGAGGAAGAGGAAGAACATGAGGAACCAGGCGCTCCAGTGCAACCAGTTGCTGAGGCCCATCATGTGCATGTATTCCTGCGGGGAGGTCGCACTGTCACCCAGGGCTGCACCTGCACTTCCCATGGCCAGGGGAGAGGTGGAGGCCCCAGTCAGGGGGGTGGTGGCTTTGCCATGCAGTGCTGGTGAGGGAGGTGGCAGCCCCACGTCCCGCTGAAGTGGTCCTGCGCAGCCTTCAGCATCACACAGTGTCCCCGGCCAGGGACTCCCCCCGCCACAGGAGAATATCTCCCCAGGGAGCTGAGCTGAACCCAAATCCACAGCAGCTGAGGGCAGCGGGGCCACCACGGCCACCCAGCAGCGGGGCAGTGGGCAGGACAACCCCCCCAGCCCGGGGAAGCCAAGCCCTACGCGCTCAGCCCTGCTGTCACAACCACTGTGAGCCGAGCTCCAACCGCCCCCACACCACGACTCAGACACTCGGGTTTCTACCCTCACAAGACAAAAATCTTCCTTCCCACGTGCTGAACTCCTGAACTCACAAGTGCTGCCCTCTCTCCAAGCCGCCTTCCAGCCCAAGAGAAACACTAGCCCCTCAGTCTGGACGCGC
>NW_010422064.1:1539-1837 GCF_000710305.1 Buceros rhinoceros silvestris | reverse complement strand
AGCTCGCTAATCCACTGCCATCCCCACCTCCCGCTCGCTGGCTCCGAACCCAGCGGGGGATTTTGTTCCGAATTTCAAGGTGGCATCTACTGGGAAACACCCCAGAGGGAGGGCAGCACACAGAGGTCCCACCGCTCACGTTACCTTCAGCTTCTTCTCCTTCTCGTGCACGACGGCGCGGACGATGTTGAGTGAGGTGTAGGTGAAGCTGAGCATGAGCAGCAGGGGCAGCTGGTTCTGGATGGCGAGCAGGAAGAGGTCGTTGACGTACGCCGGGTAGGGGAAGCGCTGCACCACC
>NW_010422064.1:709-1360 GCF_000710305.1 Buceros rhinoceros silvestris | reverse complement strand
CACCGCGTGCTGCACCGCCAGGAAACCTTCTCGGATGTAGCCTGGGCAGCAAAAATGACACGGGGGTAGAGACGGGGCCGGAAAAAGAGCTTGTGGGTAACACAAAATCGCTATTGACACGCTCCTGCAGACACAGCGGGGCTGGGGGAGGATCGAAATTGCAGCAATTCACATCTCTCACAATCACCACTTGAAGGCAGCTGGCAGGAAAACCCCATTTGAACAGCAGCTGCGGATCCCCGGCTGTGCAGGGGGGATCCTCCAGCGCCACCCACCACCAGCAGCGTGGCTGAGCTCGGACCTGGTCCCTTAGGTCTGTAAACCAGGAGAACAAGGGACGCCACGCAGGTTCTGGTGAGGGAGAGCACACCCCGCTCCTCCCCTGCGTTGCTTACACTTGTGTGCACTAGGAACCGGTGAGGACTTGTCCACAGGTTCATTTCTAGGTGGGGATCCTGCCCCACGTCACTGCCCCGTGGAAGCTCAAACTCTGCTTACAAAGCCCCAGACAAGCACTTTGGAGGTTAGTTGCTTAAACGGCCTAGACCAGAGCAGGAGGCAGTCAGAATCCGAGATCTCGAGAGACGTTTTATAGCAACTGATCTGCTAAACACGGACCGCAGCGGGGAGTCGATCCGAGCCACCGGTCAC
>NW_010422064.1:0-358 GCF_000710305.1 Buceros rhinoceros silvestris | reverse complement strand
TCAGGGGCTTGGCTCTCCTGAAAAACCGACGCTCAAACCTCAGAATTGCTCTACTGAAAGTATTTAAGCAGCATGATGAATGCTGAGCAGTTTGGACCCTGAAATCAATTTCCCATTAAAATATGTGAGAAGAACAGAAATCAATTTGAATTTTAAGGAATTCACATTAGTAAGATTTATTCTTCTCCAGCCCCGCTCAGCAGAGGCACCCTGAGGCCAGCAGTGACCAAGAAGTCACAGGATAAAATGTAAATAAGTATAATAAATAGGAAATATGATAAATATGTGGAATATTTTCATTAGAGCAAATTAACTCACTTAAAAAATTAATTTAAATAAATTAATGTAAATAAATTAT
>NW_010422063.1:3188-6870 GCF_000710305.1 Buceros rhinoceros silvestris | reverse complement strand
GGAGACCGAACCCTCCCCCGCGCTCCTGAGCCACGCTCGGCTCCGGGCTTGCGTTAACAGCCATGCGTTAGCAAATGCTGCGGCTCTGAAGGGAGCTGTGCGTTGTGCAACGACGGCGAACGGAGTGTGAACCGGCCCCGTGCACAAGGTCCATCACTTGTCCCCCACACCGCATCCTAATCCAGGCAGAACCCATCCCCGCTGGCAGTCACCGCTTCGGGGGGTAAAAAAGAAAAAAAAAAGAAAAAAGAAAAAAAAATATGTATATCAGGTTAGGGAGAGGATCGCAGACAGCTTTTTGTGCTATGCATTTATGGCGGTGCTATCCAGGACTGCAGGGGATGTGCGGTCTCATCTGAAGTTTAGCAGTTTCCCCGTATCCAGAGGATATGAGTGTTGCATGTAGCCAGTATCCAAAGGGCAGGGGTGGGTTCTCAGCTAGGGTTATTTTTTTTCAGACGGCCCATCTCCAGGCTCCTATCTCTCCTGACCAGATAGCTACTCTGCTGTGGTAAAAGCCTGTTGTTCTATTTAAGTGCCAAGGTGCAGCAGGACTCCAGTACTTTGTCCCCCAGCACAGAGGAGTGCAACTGAATTAACCTCATATCCGGGCAATTAAATGGGCTGCAGAAGTCGCATGTGCGTAGCTGGATGTTTCAAGGTGCTTGCAGCAGGAGCACAGGGCCCTCCTTGCTCTCTCCGTTCTACACCTCATGGTCATAGACAGCAGCACCAGGAAGTCCAAGCAGCGGTTTTGACTGCAAAAACTTTTGTTCCATGAACAAACAGCCTTAAAAAATTCTCTGCAGTGACCAGTTAGGGTTAGAAATTAAAATCAGAAAGTAAAACCCCCCTGAATGCTCTGGCAGATTCCCGACCTCACGATCTCTCAGCAGGACAACCTCTAACACACATCTCCCTGCAGAATCCAAACACCAAGCTGTGTTTAAAGACAGACCTGAAAAAGTCCCCAAAGCCTGAGAAAAAGGCAAGGGGCTAAGTCTGAGACCCCTACCGGTGCTTTCTGAGATGCAGTGATGACACTGTGCAGTGTCACCCTCAGGAAGAGACTTCTTCCCTGTCCCACTCAGCAGCAGCCTCTGCTGCTGGATCCCTCCCTCTGCGCCAGTGGTAGATACTGCCGTTACAGGGTTCTGGGGTTAGAGAGCAGGGTGGGCTGACGACACGAAGTGAGCAAAAGACAGCGTTGTCAGATAGTAAGACAAAAGGCCGTTGTCTTAAATGTAAGATTCATATCAGATCAAATTAAATTTGAAAGCTCCCATCTCCAATTAAGCTCCTGCTACATCTCTCAGGCAATGGTGAATCCAGGCCCTGGGTCTGCATTTCTTCAGCCTACTTTCCCTAAGCCTTTCTGATCTGGAAGGTCTTCTTCTAGGTGATATCTCCTCTCCATCTCCCTTTCCCTCTCCGTCTCTCTTCCCTCTTTCTACCCCAGCATAAAGGGGAAAACATGAACCAAGGTCACTTCAAAATAGACTGGAGAAAAAAAATCAAAATAGAAGACCAAGGTCACCTGCTTTGGGATGTCTCATGTCACTTCCTCTCTGGCTTCGAGGCCCCGTGTTTCCCCTTGAGATGTCCATGCTTGCTGCTCAGCAGCATTGAGCTAAAATTTGAACGTCCATACACTTTTATTTTTCTGTATAAGCTCCAACTTTATCACAGGCTGAAAGCTGCAGGAACCTATCCCCCAGGGACTCCTGAGTGGGGGTCCAGACCGGTGGCACCCAGCTGAACCACCATTGTGGTTTGAGAAGCCAGGACAAGACTCTCAGCATTAAGAGCCTCAGACCTCTCAGGAGGAGAAACGCCACGTAATTTATCTTTGAGTGGATATTCTGGGAAGTCTCCGCTTCAAGACAGGGTGGGTGTAGCCACCGCCTTGCCCCAGGCTTTCAGCAGTGGTATGCGTAGCAGTTACCATCACCAAAGGAGAGGATTAAACGTTCTTTAATTCACAGCTCTGGTCTTGTGACTGAGCTGCTCCTGTGCACTGCAATCAGCATCTCTCAGCAGAGATGTCTCTCAGTGGAGACAGGGGGGTTGAAATCCATTAGCACTGAATAGGATCACAGCCACTGGTGACCACAGGCGGACTGGAGGACAGCAGACATACCCAAGGGGAGGTGAAGAGAGAGGCAGCTTCCAGCTCCGAAGTACGGCACAGGCTGCCAGCTGCTTCTCTGCACAGACCTGTGCACCCACCCACCCACCCACCACCAACTTGCAGGACAGGCTCTAACGATGTCTTCCTTCAGGCAAGCAGGAGACCCAAAGGGAGCAAGACACCACAGAGGAAGGAGGGCTAAGGCTCCCAGAGAGTGTCCGTTAAAATCCATCTCTGGCTGGTGCAGGACAGAAGAGGTTTCGCCCGCGGGTCTTGTCTCAGGAGAGGCACTTCAGCTCCCCAGGGAGCACGTCCATCCTCATTGGGCTGTGTGATGCCAATGCTGGCGTGTGATCTCCAGGGGACAACATGTCCTCTGTGAGGTAAGGTGACAAATTGCAGAGCTGGAGACAACTCACTTATTGCCCCACAAACACGCGCCCTTGCAGAAGGCCGGGCTGCCTTGCTTCATCCTGACGGGATGCGTTGCCTTTGCGGAGCCCTCTGCTCCCGAGTGCCTCTCGCGTTACCTCCTTTGCCTTCATGCGTACATTGACAGCTCCCCCAGAAGAAGCAAACAGCTGTGGAAAAGGTTCTGTTCCAAACTGGAAACAGTTGGTGCTTTGCCCAGCCCTGGCACTGGGCTCACCACTGTGTGACACCAGTAAGACACGAGACAAAGTTTCTCCCCTGTGTAATTCGGCCAAGGCAGCCTTGAGCAGGGGCTGGGGGCTTGCTGCTCTTCCGCCTTCTCCATCCGTAAAGCAGCAGCATGGAGCCAAAATACGCTGCTGCTGTTGGCAGATCAGTGCGCTCTCCAGAGCAAAGGGAGGAGGCAGAGTCCTGCTTTCCCAGAGGAAGGCAGCCAGCAAAGCCTCTCCCTTGCTTAAGGCTGGGAGTCCCCTGGACATGCTCTCCAGGACGTGCCAATGGGGCTCGAGCTGCCCAGCCTTTCGAGTTCTCGGTTTGAATCCTCAAACGTGTGCCACAGGCGCTGCAACACCATCACCTGGAGCCCAGTTTGCACGCTCTGCTCAAAACTGGAGTGTAACAGGCAGAACGATCAGGCAAAAGTGCTCTCCCTTCAGAGAAGCTTGCTGCCAAACCTTTCACAAAAGCTGCGTTTTGGGGTTTTTTTCCCCCCTTGTAGCAATTCCCTGGCTCAACTAAAGCAGTGAAATCCAAAAGGGGAAAGCAAACAAACAACTGCTTTGGAAAGCAAGAGCAAAAAGGGAGATTTATTCCAGGCTGTGTGTAATGCATCTTATGAGCTGAAGGAATATTTTCTCTGCCTCTTGGGCAATATTTGAGTTTTCGGGCCTGCGGAGATAGGCAGCATTTATGGGCACTTAATGTTCCCAGGATCCTTTTCTCCTGGCACCAAGTCGAATGTTTTCCTTGGAGATTTGCAAGCACTTTGCAAGCACACGTTAAGTAACCCACCAGCCCTCCTCTGCCGTGATGTTTCTCTTCCCCTCTAATGTACTTGTGCTAGAGGCAAGGTAAACTCGAGGCAGGGGCATCAACCTGCCGCAGGGCTGGGGTCGGGGG
>NW_010422063.1:601-3071 GCF_000710305.1 Buceros rhinoceros silvestris | reverse complement strand
CGGCATGCCATCCAGCTCCTCTTTCCGTTGCGAAGACACCCTTCCATTTGCAAACATGAGACCCGCAGCAAGAGCATTTCCCTCCAGCAGGTGCTGCCCACCTGGTCCTGGAGGAAGGAGCTCAGAGCTCCCGTGGGGGCCCTCCGCATCAGGGAGCAGAGAAACAGAGGGCCAGCGTGTTTAAGAGGCAGAGCAGGCAGGAGTGGGGTGGCAAGCAGATTAGCAGCCATATCCGATTCTCCGCACGTGTGACAAGGCGGTGGAGCACAGCCGGCTTGGGAAAGGGGGAGAAGGGGCATTTTAATAAGTCACGTGAAGGAAAACACGGAAGATGCTGGACCTATGTCAAATGCCAGCAGATTATTAACCTCTTAGCAAATGGGAAGAAAAAAATCGCCACAGGCTCCTGGGAATCCAGTTGTAATGAGACTGCAAAGATCCTGAATGCTTTGATAGTCAACACAGCATCTCAGCCTGTTGCTGAGATCAGCCAATGGCTCAGGGAACATTTTAGTTTTGCTCTTCCCTGGCTGACCCCGGAGCAGGCTCCCGGCTGCAGAGCTGCCCACAGACCCTTTCTGGGGTGGGAGTTCTCCAGTCGTTGCTTGTGGAACCCCGATGGTGACAACCCCTGGGACCTTGGTGCCATGCCCTGTGTTTCAGGGCAGGAGGTGACAGAGTGGAGGTGACGCTCACCTGATGGCCTGACTCTGGCTGGGTGGGGACGGAGCGGGATGCGATCCCCTCCTGAGCTCTGCTGGTGGCACGGAGATCCAGATGGTCACGTCACCGCTCACAGAGAGGCAGGCAACTGTCCTTCTGCTTCCTCAAACGACTTGACCTGATGAGATAAAGTCAGGCAGCTGTCTGTGACTTCTTCACTAGTGGGCCAAGGACAGCAGGAGCTTGCTGCCAGCAGGAGCTTGCTGCCAGCAGAGGAGCAGCCCTGGGCAAAAACCTGCAAGGAGAGGCAGGGGAGAGAGAGGCATTTGCTGCTGATCAGCCCCACCACCTCCCCGTGTTCACCACCCTGCCTCACTGGTAACACCAAGATGCGGTGGGGTGGCACTGCTACCCCCAAAGTGCTCAGAGCTCTGGTGAGGAAACAGCCTGGAGACAGGCAGGTGAGGGCCTCAGCCCTGAGCTCCTCCAGCCCAGTGTCGGGGCCACGGATGTTTTCCAGCTAGGCAAGCAGAAACAAACCCCATTGCCCACCAGGCGGGCACAGCTCAGCAAGGGTGCCACGTCACCCACAGGGCTCTTGGGGGCTGGAGTGGGCTGTGGGGTCCAGTCAAGCTCCAGCCCCTCTCAGAATACCAGAGGAAAGGGCCTGGTGCTCCTGGTGGCAGAAACACCTTCTGGTCGTGAGGCATCTCCCAGCTGGCAGGCTGGGGGACACACAGACCCCTCTGCCCAAGCCACTGCTGAGGGTCTTCCGTCCCCACCACCTCCTGGACGAAATCCTTCCCACAACCATTCCTCCCTCCTCCATCCTCATCCCTCTGCCTTCCTCTCTGCATCCCGCTCATCTTTCCTCCCTCTCCGCACCCTGCTGCCCTCTCCTCAGTTCCAGCTGGCCAGTTATTTACTCTTACAAACGTTTACTGTCTAATGATACCAATTACCCGTGGAGTTGCTGGGTGGCTAGTTACTGAGTGACAGCTGCGCGGCCACCGGCCAAGGGTGAAATGTTAGCCTTGAAGCAGGCAGTGTCCCCCTGCCAGGGGCCAAACTGAGACCTGGGTAAACTCAAGACACAGTGGAGGCTTTCACTGGTACTGGAGGAGTCAGCGTTAACTCCTGGCACACCAGTGAGAATAAAAGCACTGCAGTATTTCAGAAATGGCAGCCAGCAGCCACTTGGAGCACCCGGTGTCACCCTGTCATGGTCTCACGACAGGTGTCCTTGGTGGAGGATGGAGCTGGCATGGGTGGAGGGACCCACACTGTAGTCAAGGTCGTCTGGCCCATTGCAGCGGTGCCGGGGGCACATCCTACTCCTTGGTGCAATGGAGCAGAGCCGTTGAGGAAGCGGCCTGCTGGCACCCAGCCACCCTCATGTAAAACACCACCGGGGACCTGTGGCCAGCTGGGAGCTAGGGAACTTGGCAGGAGGAAGGGGGTGGCAGCGGCTGTGTTGTCCCACTGCCCCCCACAAAGCCCATCCATTCCCTGGTGGAGCCAGCTGCCCAGTGGCTACCTGGGTCTCCAAGCTTCCTCTTAAGTGTAGAAGAAACCTTTCGGGACTGAATCCCAGTCCTGAGGGGACAGCCGGAAGCCATGGCTCCCCATCAGCCTTTCCAAGGCACCTTGGTGGAGTGGTCAGAGCTGTACTCCAGCTCCTGGGGAGTGCAGCCATGGCTGGGGGCTGCCCACCCTTCACGCTCCCTAGACAGGCTCTGCAGCCACCAGCACCACAGGGATGATGGCACATGGCCACGTGCAGAGATGCGTGCTCCAAACCCAGCAC
>NW_010422063.1:0-551 GCF_000710305.1 Buceros rhinoceros silvestris | reverse complement strand
CAGAGTTGTCCTCCAGCTCCGGGGGAGGCCATCCATGGCTTGAGGCTGCCCACCCTTCACGCTCCCTAGACAGGCTCTGCAGCCACCAGCACCACAGGGATGATGGCACATGGCCACGTGCAGAGATGAGTGCTCCAAACCCAGCCCCAGGAGCTCTCATGGCCGTGGCAGCCCTGGTCTGTGCCTGACCCAACTGTCACTGGCTGGCGTGGAGGAATTCAGCCCTGTGCAAACGTCTGGCACAGCTGACTAAATCCTGTCTGGAGACTAAGCCTGTCTCGTCATGCTTTCCCCCTTGGGCAAATCAGCAGTGGAGCTGCGGCTGAATGCTCCCAAGCATCCCCAGGGAGGTCTCCAGGAGGACCTTTTCCCACAGCTTCCAACAGTACCAGCCGTTCATCATTTCCTCCCTTTGCCCGTCGTGCTTCCGCAGGCTCCCAAGCCAAAACGCGACTCCCAGGCCTCCCAGTGGAGTGCAAACATGAGACATCAAAAGAAGAGCAGGCCAAACGCATGACCAGCAGCCTGGCCGATGGGTAACACCCATCCCT
>NW_010422062.1:0-12747 GCF_000710305.1 Buceros rhinoceros silvestris | reverse complement strand
CCCCACCCCGCACCGCACCCCGCCTTGTTTCACAAGGGGAGCATTTGCATTAGTACTTAAGTATTTATACTTAACCCACAGACCATTTCTTTGGACTGTCTGATGTAAATTAAAACCAAACAAGATCAAACCACCAAAAAAGAGGCCACAGAACTCCAAAACAAAACTGTAATCAACTGTAAAATTAATTTAGTTAACATTCTGTGATTCATAGCAATTAAGGATATTTGCCCTTCCTAAAAGACAATTTAAAAGCAACGTAAGGTTTAGCAATACACGTTTTTCATTTCTGTTAAAATAGCATACTATTTTCAATCACAGAACAGCTGAGGTCCAAAAGAACTTCTGAAAGTCATCTAGTCCAATCCCCTTGCTCAAAGTAAGGTCACCTAGAGCAGGTTTCTCCAGGCTATGCCCAGTTGAGTTTTCGATATTTCAAAGAATGGAAACTCCATAACTTCTCTGTGCAACCCATTCCAGTTTTCAATCACTCTCACAGGAAAGAGGTTTTTTTCTAATGTTTGGAATTTTGTTTCTGTATATTTATGCCCATTGCCTCACTGGCTTCATCTTCTGTATTCCACCCACCAGGCGTTTATACGGGTATTTATACACACCGTTGAGATCTCCCCTGAGCTTTTCTTCTCCAGCCCTCATAATCTCAGTTCTCTCAGCCTCTCCTTGCTCCATTGCCTTTTTCTGGACTTGGTCCAGTATATCCATGTCTGCCTTGTATCAGGGAGCCCAGAACTGGATGTCTTTTAGCAGTGCTGAATAGAGAAGGATTCTCCCTTGACTGGCTGGTAATGTTCTTCCTAATACAGCCCAGGAGGCTGTTGGCCATCCTTGCTGCAAGGTGGCATTTGTTCAACTTGTTATCCACTAGCACACCCAGGTCGTTTTCTGCAAAAGTGCTTTCCAGCCAGTCAGCTTCCAGTCTGTACTAGATCATGGAATTATTCCTCCCCAGGTGTAGGGCTTTGCATTTGCCTTTGTTGAACTTCATGTCAGCATGCCTGTCAACCCATTCTGCCAGCCTGCTGAAGTCCTCTGAATAGGAACATACCCTCTCCTCAAGATAGGATCTTGCTGTTTTCCTTTCTTCATAATCCTGAACTCCATCATATCATAGTCATTACTGCTAAGGCTGCCCCTGACTTTCAGCTCTCCAGTCAATTCTTTCTTGCAGATAAGAATTAATCAGCTCCAGCAGAGATGCTCACTTTGCTGCCTCCTCCATCACATGCACAGCAAGTTATCACCTATGCATTCCAGAAGCCTCCTGGATGACTTCAATCTTCTCTGTTTTCTGTTGTTGCCTTTTGGGCAGATATCAGGTTGATTAATTCAGTTGTCTAAAAAAAGCCTCTTCTTCCAGATCAAGCAGCCTATAGCAGGCACTTGTACTGGTCTGCCTGTTAATAAAGACCCGTAAAGTCTCATCTGTCTCATCACCTGTTTCCAGGTGATGTTTCCAGGTCCATGCATCTACACCGCTGTCTCACAAAAAATACAATCACTCTTTGTGCCTTCCCAGACAGTTTCTATCTGTCACAGCACTGCAGTTGTGCGAGCTATCCTACCACATCTCTGTGATCCCAATGAGATTATGTTTTTGCACCTGCACACAGGCAACTTTGATTTCCTCTGTTTAATTCCCATGTCATATGCATTAGTATATGGTCACTTCATAGAGACACTGAGCCAGTCTGATTTCCCAGAAAAGGTATAGGAACTTTTCCCAAAATATTGTCCTGTAGGCAATAACTTCCTTATCTGTGTGCATTTAATGAGGCCAACTTCAGCCTTGTTTTGATGTTTTCAGGGGCTCTCCCATTCTTGCAACTTGCACCCTCCACTTTCCAAAGAGCTTCAACTAATAAACTGCCTCAACTGATTATGGGTCAACACCTCTCTCTCCTAGTTTAACATTTCCTCACCACATCTATGCTTTTGCCCCACTTGGTGAGATGGATACCATCTCTTTCTAGCAGTCTTCAGCCCTCACAGAGTGTGGTCCTAAAAGCCAAATCCCTGTTTTTGACAGCATCTGTGCAACCACTTGTTGATCCTCAGGATCCATTCACCACCCTGCAAGACCTTCCCCCTCACTGGCAAAGGGTACATGTCCCTTCTTCATCTGCAGAGCCATGTAGTCACACTCAATATCCTCCAGGTCTCCCTTTACTGTACCTTTGTGTCCTGGTTTGAGCTAAAGCTTCCTTGTTTTGGGTAATGGACAAATAGAATTATTCCATGTAGTACAATAATTCCGCATTTAATTGGTTAAGGGGGTCAGGTGAAACATTACATCGGGAGCCTTTAAAAGCAGCAGGCCGGGGGAGTGTCTCTCTCTTGGACTCCGGACGGCCTCACGGAGGAGCACTGCCATGGATCCGCTGGCCTGACTAGGCCCAACTGGGCCTGGCTGGGCCTGACCTGTCAAGCGACCGGGCCCGAGAGCTGAAGGCCTACACCCCCAGAGATCGCTGAGGATCACAGACTTTGAACTATTCCTGCCGTGGGTCTTGTCTGAAAATCGGGTGAAATATTCGGACTCCCAGCTGTTCCATACAGGGAAGTTTTTTTCCTGCAGTTTTTTTTCCTTGCCGCGCCAGCGTTTCTCCCCGCCCGTCTCGCCGCGAGAGGGATTCTACTTTCTCTGCGTGAAAGCAGCTGCAGAGTCTTCACTCTCACCTCGCTGCTGGGTGTCTGCCAAGAGCACTGACCTGGAACAGGACTCTTAAGAACTGTGGTTATCTAAGTCCTCTCTTCTTCGTTTTTTTTTCTCTTTCTCGGTTTGTGCGTATGTATAGCAGTGTATAGTTGTGTGGTTTTATTGTTTATTAAAAGTTTGTTTCAGTTTTCCGAACGCAGACCGAGGTGTGAATTTCTCCTTTCCCCTTTAAACTCCTTCTCTCTCTAGCGAGACAGAAGGGATCATTAAGGAATTCGAGGAATTATTACCTTGGTCCCTCGACCCTTAACACTTTGGTACCATGTGAAAGAGTAGCAGGGAGTAATAATCCAAGGGCCAGACAACCCTCTACAGCCTCTTCACAGTGTTCCTGATTCAAAACCAAGCAAGCAGCAGTCTCCTGAGATGACAAGTTGGGACAGCAGATAGGGACCTCCATCCCTGGTCTCAGACAGTCACCCAGTATTAACATCCTCTTCCTCCTGCTGCTGCAAGGATTAGACCTGGTGGTCTGAGATGCTTTTCTAGACACAGCTCCCAGCCCCCATCTGCTACTGGGATGCTGAACCTTTTCTGCAGATGCAAATCTGCAGGTTGGACACCTTCTGGTGCCAGAAGTTGCCTGCTTCCAGCCTTCACCATCAAAGAAGTCTCCATTACCCAGCCTGAGAACTCTTAAAAGGTGCTTACTCTCCTTTTTTATTGATAAATTCACTTGAGAAGTTGTCTTATGGTTAGTAGGTTTTCATAATTTTATTCTTCATGTTGGCTTAGGATTCATTGCAGAAAATTTTCCTTAGTCTAAGAAATTAGGATTGCTCATAAATCTTACCTGTTCACATTGCTGAAAAGTACAATGTAGTAAAATGTACAGCTTTGTAAACAACTACTTTATATTTGTCTTTTTGAGTAGATTTTATTTACACTGTTTTTGCACTTCCTGCCAATTTAGCTGCATTTTTAATCTCACAATGCCAACATTTTTTTTTATTCTTCAGTTTTACTTTTTGCTTCAATACTTGAATTACGAGTTTCAATGAATGTTTGGGGGTTTTTTAAATTGAGCAGGTGATTTGTGAGGTAGAGCATCACTGACAAATCAGTGTAGTGTTTCACATGGTTGGCACTGAGCACTTTATGTATTTAGACTCTTAACTCAAGACTTTCACCTAATATAGTCTTGGATTTACAAGTCAAGTTAGGTTAAAGAAAGACAAAAGAGGTTTGCTAATGGGCAGTACTGTCAGGCTATACAAAAGGTAACAAAGATTTTAGAGATAAGCTTGACACACTTCACAGATATTTTATCCTCAAGTGTTTATTATGTGGTTGACTGAAATTTCAGAGGAATCTATTAAAAAAAAAAAACCAAACCAACAACAAACTGAAAATCAGTAACATCTTGTTTACAAAATTTCTAAGCTTTTTAAAGTTTGTAGGGCTCCAAAAATGCCTGTCTCAGATGTTTCTCACTGAACAAAAAAGGAAAGTTGAGCCTGCTGGTCACTAATTATCTAGCTGGTTATTGATTATGGAAGTTATTTTTGCTTCTCAATTTTATTTCTAATGAGTTCTCATGAATTTAATTAGTTTTCATTCTAATATACAAATTTCCCAAATAACACAATTTTATTTTAACATTAATTTTAAAATCCCTGACATTGTCACCTGCTACAGCAGTGTTACAGGTGTACTTCTTTCCTATGGACATACACAAAGTTGCATATCATTATTTAACTAGAGATAGACAATCCCATAGTAATTGAACAGTTTCCAGGTATTTACGTACATACATTGTTATCCCTAGCAAGTGTTGGGAGTGAGGTTCAATGAAAAATTCGATGGATTCCTGATGTTTTTGAGGGACCATATGACATATACGGGAAAGGACTGTTCTTTCTAGTTCAGTGTTTCGGCTGTGAGCACACAAAATCATGTGATCTAACTATGCCTGGAGTTCAGACTACAGTGTATTTTAGCTATAACTGAGTTAGCTTTGCATGAACTAGCCTTAGGAAAGTAGCAGACGAGTTTGAGCAGTTTCTCGGGTTATCACAGCATGACCTACTATTGTAACTGGTCAGCAATCGCTCTCTTACCTTATTTACAAAAAGCTTCAGTAATTTTATTCTATTACTGTACTACAGAGTGCAGGCATCTCTGAAGGAATCAGCTGAAAATGTTAGGAGAGCATAGCCAGACCTCTAGTCTACACAGTAAACCCTAACTTTATGGACACTGTTTTATCGCCTTTGTTTCCTTTCCTTCGTAGTTAAGGTAGCAAAAGAAAGCATAACATGTTTTCCTCAAATCTTCTTCATAGTCTTCTCTTGCCTGCTGCAGCCAGAACTGTCTGTATGGCTTCTGCAGATTTCTCCACAGAGGTTGGCTACAGAGAGGAAAACAGATTTATGGACCAGTCACTGAAGTCTTATATGATAAGCATTTTCAGGTACAAACCACTTGTTCTCAGCAATGTACAAACATGACACAATGGACAATAATTACAACTGTATAAATAATCATAATAATAAGCACTGGGAGTTAGTATGATAAAGGACGTGTAAATTTCTGTCAACAAGGAATTGCATTTCTACCTTTAGTAGTAAATTTCACAACTTCATTCCCAGCCCTGTATTTTAAAACTGTGAGTTATGATACCCAAGAGGGTCACAGGAAGATTCACAGACCATTGCAAAGTGTTTATACTATCTGGGTAGCATTAATTACCTAGCTGTTTCCAGCAATTAAAGGCAGTTAGCTGTTCCCAGGCTAACGGTACACTTGTAGACAATAATTAAAGCAGCTTTTTGGAGCACCAAAGCAGCAGACTTACGTTTTGAGAGGGAAAGAAGGAAAAAATTTCATTTGAAGAGTTTGTCCTCAAGAATAAAAAAACTTTTAAGGTACTTGCATTAGTAAAAAAACATTTAAGAAATGCTCATCAGGTGCTCTGAAAAGTAATTCAGAGACGATTGTAATAGCAATTTTCTTTGTGCAAGCATGTACATGATCGTGTCACAAAACTCTTCATTTCCTTTTTTTTTTTTAAATGATCTTAGCTTCAGTAACTAGTAATTGTCCTTCCAGTGCTAGTTACTGCAACAGTCGATAAATCCCCTTATGCTAATATGCAGCAATGGGTATAAGTGGAATTCATGTTATTCTGCTATCCTGAAAGGTCGTATTCTCAAAACCTCTTAGGTATTTAGGCATCGGAAAACTGAAGGTGTCTCTCTAGGTTTCCAGTTCTCAGCATGCACAAGATCCCAGGATGGAATTTAACACAGCACAGGTCTAAACAGATGCTCTTTCACTCTTTTCACACAGTGATTAGAGGAATGCTTAATACTTGCCAATAACACGTACCAGCAATTTAAGTCAAAATAGTGCTAATGCTGCACAGGTTTTAGACAAGAAGACACCCATACGTGGTATCTACGTTCAGTTTTCCCTTCAGTCTGTATTACATCAACCATGTGCATCTGATAACTACCTGACTGGAGGCATTCTCTGATCTCTTTCAGCTACATTGATTGAACCGTTGAAGATGTACTAATTTATAGAACTATTAACATAAACAACATTTTCTAGGCCAATGAGTGGGCCATTTGCTTTGGAAGCAGGAGTCCCAAATTCTACTCCGTGTCCTCTGTTTCTTTCAGTTTCTGAATCAGTATCGCAACTCCAGCAATATAAAACTAGTCATTGTGTATCGAGTCTAGAGTACCACCATTTGTGGGGGAAAAAACAAAAACAAATCCAAAACCAAACAAAAACCAACCAACCAACCAACCAACCGAAAACCCCACAACAAGCAAACAGAAACAAACAGACCCCCAAAATTTAAAAAATAAAATAAAAAATCCTCTCCCAGATTTAAATGAACTATATCACTGTTTTATAAATGTCAAAGTGATATAGTTCATTTAAATCCGGGAGAGGATTTGGGGTTGTAATTTCAGTCTCTAACGGTGTTCTGTCCAATGTTTGCAGTTATTAAGTTGCTAAGAAATTATAGATACCATCTGGTATCTATAGATACTGGCTAGTCGAAGCACACTTTTTTCTCTGCAAGCCTATCATTAAAAGGCAGTAAAGCAATTTGATGGAAATATCAGTTGTCTCAGAAGACCGATTCATTGCTAAATTCCATATATATTCAGAAAAGTCTGACTGTTCCCTGAATTTAAAGAGTTTCGACTGACGTCACTAGACTCCTCACCTGTGTCCATTCTGCAAGCTTCTTGCAAGCACTGTGGATATTACAGTGACATCTCCTTTGACAACTGTAGGGTGAATCCTGGAAAAAACTTCTTGCACATTTATGAAGATCTTTTTAGCACTTTCTCACAGATGCTGCATCCTTTCATGACCATCTATGCAAGGAACCGTGTTAGAACAAAACAAGACCAGTTCAAACCTTCTGTGTTTACTTCCTGTGCCTATGCCAAGGTTCTGCACCATAGATACTGAGGTGAATATCCAGTCTGGATGTATACCACAAAGCCACCAAGCCAAACCTGATGTGACAAATGATTTGAATTGGACCCTTCCAGTTTACAGAGGAGGTCTTCACCAGTGTTCAGTTTTCTGTTTTCCAGTAAGGCAACCTGCTGTCCCATTCTTCCCTCCAAACTAAACTTAACATGCAATTCCCTCACATCTTTGAAATTAGCAGAGGATCCTCTGAGTAACCCCACAGTGCACACTGACCGTGTTACCTAGGAAGGTGGTATTATTGCCTTCATTTGGGACACAACAAAGTGGATGGTCCTTACAGTAGGTCATCATTCTTGTTGTATAAGAAGGAAATCTAACCCTCCAGAAAAAAAAAGACATAAAGAAAGCCCAGATGTCAAATAGACTAGTTTGAAAGGGTTGAATGAGGGTTGACAGTCTGGTGCTGAGTGTAGGAGGACACCTGGCTTCTCTGTTGTCAGCGTGCCACTGGCAGGGATGAGTACATCAATGCCAGAATGAGAAGGAAGCTTTCATAACTTATCTTCAGCTGATATATGGGCACACCTACTTGATGGTTATAACTCCGTGCAGTGTGATGACCTTCACAATAATGGACTGACATTTGATGTCTGTATGAAGTGTTTGCTGCTGGCATCGACTGATAATGGTTTCACTGAAATGGCACTGAGCAGTGGATGTCTTGGGGTCGTTATACAGATTCTGCAGACTTCATAAAATAAATGTGAAATAGATGAAACTGAAGGCAAACACTGAAAAAAAAAAAGAATTTTAGTGTCATGAAAATATCCTTATTTCTCCCCATGAGGGTTAAAGAACAAGTTTTACATGGCTCTGTTTTAACAGAAAGTGAGAACAGGTCTAAAGACATACACATCTATGGAGCTGAAAATAATTGCAGTTTTATTAAAACCACAAAATATTGACATGTTATAGTGAAATATCAAAGCCTCTAGCATCTGAGCCTTGGATTCAATTTTCCCTAAAAAAATAAAAAGAAATTAAATGGCAGTTACTGAAAAATAAATCCTAGGCAGAATACTGATTTCAAAGGGATGAAAAATTAAAGGGTCAGATTTTACTCAAGACTGGGAGGTGGTTTTTCTCTGGAGATTGGTAGAGTCACAAGGTGATTTTTCTTAGGACTGGCAAAGGCTTGAGAAACGTAGAGCACAAAATCTGTACTAATTACAGCTAAAGCAAGAATAGTCTTCCAGAGGAGTTTCGTGGGAATTGAATCAAGAAACTGAATAGAAGGTAGGAGACAAATGAGACAAATTTTGAATGAAAATACTTTTTTAATTGTGGAAGGTGCTTGTCTTCTATTCATGTATTTTTACTGGAGGGCACAGATCTACCCAGACAAAGGCCATTCTGGTGTTTCATCATTTCTAATGCCAGAAAGCCTAATATTGCCTCTATCCATTCCCAATGTCTTGTAATGCTCAAACCATATGTGTCAATTTTATTCAAGAAAAAGTATTTCAGCAACATGATATACCACACCTCGTCCTCAGGGAGCAGGAGTCTCTATGGATTTCTACCATGTTGGTATTAGTCTGTTGGACAGGTTCTCCTCCCTTTCTCTTTATAAGCAGCAGTAAGACTTCAGTTTGCCCTGGGGCTACTAAATGAAATGAAAATAAACTTGCATCAGATGTTTAAAATCAGGAAGTAGAAGTACTGTTAAGTCAGAAAACATTAATGCCAATTTGCTATGCAAGGCATCATTCAGGAAAAATAATACTCTAGATCCAGACTTTTTATTATATTCCAAACACATTTCCATGGTGGCTGGCTTTCCATACTCTAAAGTAACTTGTCTTTGGGAAAAAAAAAAAAACAAAACAAACCACTCACAAGCTGTCTGCTAATACACAAAACTAGTCCTACATTCAGTTTTTTTGAAAACTGAGGCAGAAACTGACCAGTAGTTTATATCCTTTTGTATGCTTTTGCATTTCTTTTTTGTAGGGCACGTTTAACAGTAATGCAGTGCAAATTCACATATAAACTGTGTACTGTGTTCCAAAGGAGCCTGAAGTAGTGTTTACACTGGAACTCTATCTGCATACACTGGATGAGGAAATATTGGTTTACATATAACGATTTCCAAAGGATGACTGCCTTTTAGCTATTCACTGACAGTGTCTAAAAAACAGTTTGGAGAAGGTGGATCCTTATAGAAATTAAATCTAATAAAGATATTTTTAATCTTCTGAATAGCTAACTGGTATCTATGCAGCTGAAATTGGGAAAAAAGCCTGATGAAACATGATTAAAAGAAGATTCTTGTCTTGATCAGCAAATTATTCTAACACAAATATGGGTATAATAAGGATTTCTTTGTACTTTCTGCTTATCAGGGACAGAATCAAAATATCAGTGTGAGTGGATCAATGACCTAAATTACCCAGTGAAACAATTTGTCTCATGAAAAGTAAAATAGCACAATGAGGTTTTTTTTATACTTCCCCTAAACTTGGTCAATTCTGAAGATTCCAGCTGCATCATAATGTGTAAATAGACAGATAACGGTCCCGTGAAGTGCTAGAAGGCTCTGCTTCTGCAATTATACCAAAAACAGAGAAAATTAAATATTATGCTTCATCTGAAAAAAAAATATTCATTCTGTGAAACTAATTGCTGAAAATCAAATCTCTAACATTTGTTTTGCTTTTTTAAAATAGAATTAAAAAATATTCAGAAAGATGAAGCACATTTCTTGTGTTGTAACATTTTAATTTGATTTTCTTGTACATCTTTTTCCAAATAGATCATAATTGCTTATAGTTGCAAGACTACAGAGACTTGATTATTATATAATTTGTAAACCTTTTTTCCAACTGGGATATAAAAACACTTCAAAGGGGAAAAAAACTCCAAAACTTGCTTCAGAAAGTTTCATGCTGCCAGGACTCTGTTCTCATTGTGGAGAATAGAAAAAAAAGAGTAGTTCTGAGGGTGATGGTTCATGATGGTTCAGACCAATATTTACTATTTACAAACCTACTATCTTTTTTTTTTCAATCAGTGTCTTGCATCAAAAACTTCCATTCACATAGTATTTTATTTCACTTTCTCAGCAGTGTCATATAAGGCTGCAAAGAATACAGTTTTGTTGAACAAGGAACAAGCCTCTATGAAGGGACTAAGGTGAGTTTGAACTATGCTGTGTATGCTACACTAAGATTCCATGTGGATAATGCCAACTAAGTACGAGTCAAAGACCACATATAGACTGAGGCTTACCTAATACTCATGTGAGTTACATTTAAATTGGAATTGCTCCAGAATACTATCACAGTGGGAAAACTCTGTCACACTTCAAGGTGGGTTGACCTTGGCTGGCTACCAAGTGCCCATCAAGCTGGTCTGTCAATCCCCCTCCTCAACAGGATAGGTGAGGAGAATATACAATGAAGTGCTTGTGGGCTGAGATAAGGACAAGGTGATCACTCAGCAATTACAATCATAAGCAAAACAAGAGCAAGTGGAAATTAAAGTAATTTATTACCAATCAAATCAGAGTAGGATAATAAGTAATAAGAACAAATCTTAAAACACCTTTCCTTCACCTTTCCTTCTTCCTGGGCTCAACTTCATTCCCAAATTCTCTACCATCTTCCCTTGAGTGGCACAGGGAGACAGGGAATGGGAACTGTGATCAGATCATCACGCATTATTTCTGCCATTCCTTCCTCCTCATGCTCCTCCTTTGCTCCAGCATGGGGTCCCACACACAGGAAACAGTTCTTTACAATCCTCTACAATGCGGGTTCTTCCCATGGGTGCAGTTCTTCAAGAACTCCAGTGTGGATCCCCCATAGGGCCACAGGTCCTACCAGAAAATCTGCTCCAGCATGGGCTCCTTTCCATGGGGTCATGGGTCTTGCCAGGAGCTTGCTCTGCATGGCCTTCCTACGGGGTTGCAGCCGCCTTTGGGCACATACACCTGCTCCTGCATGCGGTCCTCCATGAGCTGCAGGTGGTTATCTTCTCTGCCATGGTCCTTCATGGGCTGCAGGTGGACAACCTACTTCACTACGGTCCTCACCACAGCCTGCAGAACCTCCTCCCCCTCCTTCTTCACTGACTTTGGTGTCTCTCTTCTCACAGAAGCCACCCCTGTAGCCCCTCCACTACCAAAACCTCACCATGTAAAGCCAATACATTGATATTCCTTTAGTGCACATCCTAGCTGGGATTATTTTTCTTCTGGAACAATCAGCACAAAAAAGCCCAGTGTACTGCTTCTGTACGCCAGCTGAAACTCAGCACAATGCAGCTCTGTCCAGAGCTACTGAAGTGCAAGTAGCCTGAAACATAACATAAAGGGTATGAGTCATAAGTCTAATCATGCTTAAGGACACTTTTAACTTCACCGTGTGTGGAAGGCTGAGGTGGTCATTAAGGTGATCATCGTCTTTCGTGATCATATTAATACAGTATCAGGCTTATGCCTGAGCTTTACTTTTCCATAAGTCCCATAAGTTACGATACCGCACACCAAAAATTATTTCATAAGCTATTCTGCATGGGAAATTAGGTCCATTATCTAGTCTTTATTGTTTCGTTTGTAGACAGTAGTTGTAACTTTGAAGTTTAGCAAATGTAATGCCATCTTTTTTCAATATTTTGTCAGCTTGAATTACCTTTGCACACATTTCTTTTTCTTCATGATGTTGTTACAAGTATTCACCATGTCAATCTACCTTGAAATACTGTCATGTTAGTACTTTCCAAGATGATATTTATAATTTGACAAAAGAACATAGAGATGATTGCAAAAAGCTGCCAAAATCAGACTGAAATGCACTGTTTCTCTTTAAATCTGGCAATATTTTTCTGTGTTGTTCTGCTTTATGCTATAGGCTATAGAACTGTTGTACGTTCTTTGACTGCCACATGCTTTATGATCCAGGACTTTGAAGACTATAAAAAGAACCTGTCTCACAGGTGATTTTAGTTTTAACAAAAATTGAGTAGGAACAAGGTTTGGGTCAACCACTACACAGACTATCAGAAGAATCTATAAAAGTTGACACAGACAGCTCTATACGTGATGGTCTGCAAGGAAGTTATAAACTTGCTTTGTAGAGTTGACAGAAGATCAGAAAGATTTTCTTTTTTTTTTCCTTTGTCATAACTCAGTCTTCTTTTCATGTCACATACAGATACAGTTACCCGACTATAAAAGTATAGAAAAATGTCCTTCAAACCAGCAATCCAGAAGTCTGAAATACACTTGATGCCAATACTAAAATATTGTATCAGCCTTCAAAGTATGAAGATATAAACCTTTATGCCAAACCAACTCAAAACACTTATGAAATTTATATGTAAACTCAAAATGGAAAGCTTGTTTTATCAGATAAAGAAAATCCATGAATACAAAGAAAGCATTTCTATTGCTATTGTATTCAGTGTATTTCATTAAAAGTGAAAGTTTTTTTAAAATAGAATTTGGAGGTTTTTTTCTTTTCTTTTCTTTTTTTTTTAATCAAAGTATTCCATGGAAGGAAGGAAGGAAGGAAAGGAAGAGAGGGAGGAAGGAAGGGAGGGAG
>NW_010422061.1:1637-6138 GCF_000710305.1 Buceros rhinoceros silvestris | reverse complement strand
CAGCCATTATGGTCCCTCATCAGTCATGTCTAACCACTTCTGCTGAATGAGCCTTTGTAAAGGAAAATAATGTGTGGATCTCAAAAGATGGAAGATCTAGGGAGTACCTATTTGTCATAATATGCTTAGCTGTGAGGTGTTGTTGTTGGCACAGAGAGATTTACGAGAGGTTTAGCAGAGAAGGCATTTCCTAAGAACAGATCCAGAGTAGTTTCTAAAAGGTAAGAGAGTTGTTAATTAACCAAAGAAATGCAGAAAGTGACACCTGAATTAAAAAGAGAGATTCTTTGAAGAAAGGGAAACTGCTTCAGGTGAGAGGAAAAGACAGATTGTTTCACAAACAGGAAGGAATGACCAGACTTTGGAAAGAAAGACCTAGTTTGTCTCATCCCTACAAGTCTTCAGAAGGCCAGGTTGGCTGTACAAGCCAGAATGTGACATAAGAAACAGACTTTCTGTAATGAGTAAACAGAGATTGACCACCAAACTATGTGTTAGGAAAAATGATAGGTGGGGAGGGGACACCACTTGTGATTAAATTTAAATATAAGTATATTAAAAGTGCTTTTTGCTTCATTTCTCCACTTAAGTCTCTGTAGCTGTTTTTTTTATACTGAATGTTATGAATACTTTTATTTGCATTTTCACTTTAACCTGGCTTGAGCTGAGAAAGATTTCACAGTAAATTGGCTAGCAAGGCAATCTCCACACAGCAGCACAGTGAACTTACAAACCAGGACACTACCCGCCTCTCTGCACATTGCAGAGAGTATCGCAGATTGCTCAGAATATCCCAGGTGTACCAAGATATGTCCCAACAGGAATGAGTTAGCAGCTAAAGAAGTGCCATGAATGTTAGGAGATTAAAAAGCATCTTCTAAACGAGCAAGGGTCTCCAGAAAAGCTTTCTGGTACTGAGAAAATCACTTGGGAATATTCTTTTCTACAAGGCTTTTACACAGTGTCATTAAAATTTTAATTAACATGACCCAAGGAAGGGGACTTTTATGTCGAGTACTCTGGCTTTGGCTGATGTTGTTACACGATCTCAGACGCTGCAGAGCATAGCGCCACCTCAAGGACACAGAGAATTGGTGCTGCATGGAGAGGAGGAAAATTGACACAGTTCTCACAATAGAGGGGCTAATGTGTTTTCAGGTCTTGTGTTCTCTTTCAACCTTTGGTTTTTTCAGTGCCAAAATATATAGAGAAATGGGATAAATGCTGCCTATGCTTATAACTTTTCTACTAATAAGCATAATTTATAGTTGGTGGTCAATAGCCAATTGATAGCTGCTGTTGCAGCAGGAGCTAAAGATTGCAGTCAAGGTAGTTCAATATGTATCTGCCATGCAAACCTGCTGGGTGGAGGGGGCAGTCTCAAGCATTGGCATATGTACTCTCACAGCTGCAAGGGCAAATTTAAGGGCTGATGCCACATTAGTGGAGAAAAGTCTCTGTTGGAACGTGCAGGTGTAAGGAGAGCTCTGGGACCTAACTGTGGTTCAGCAAATATTCATACTGGTTTTGGTAGTGTACAAATCTTTAGATTTAATTAGCAGACCTTAATTCAAAGCCTGTTCCTTCTAAAACTTGGAAGGTGTTAACAGCAGGGTAAGGACAGTCCTTTTAAAATACAGAACTCCAATTAAAAGGACATTATGACATTTGTATGAGATGCCTGTAAACTGCCTTGGAGTACAAAGCTTCATTTAAAGAAGTTGCACATTTTTTAACGTATTTGATGTGACCATTTGCAGGATTTTCACACTGCCATCTTATGGAACGATATTGCTAGGGCTGAGTGATTAAAGAAGGAAGCCTGTTTCACTGACTGTAATGTATACAAAAGTGAGTTTAGCTGACAACTCCACGCCCCCGTACACTTTTAAGCTGGAGTCAGTGCTTGCAAACAGGGTGAGGGAAGACCCAAATTTCAATCTCTTCTGTATCGAGGGTGTCCGGATAGATGACTTCCTTCTCCCAGAGGAATGCCCAAGGCTTGATGACTGGTAGCTGGGGTTGCAGAGTTCTGGGCTCCTTGCTAATTCGTACTCATAGTATGCAAAAGGATCAGTAATAAAAGAGAAACTGAGAGGATCCCATCTCTGGATTGTCACAAATCATCAATTTGACTATGTATATTAGCTATAAAATAGCCAGGTTTGAATTCTTTTACAGAAGGAAACTTGAAATTGAATCCTGTGTAAAGCATTCATATGTTATTTATTACAGACTGCAGGTGTGTGTCAGGTCAGTAATGGGCAACATACAGCTTCTAAACAGATTAAAACATTAACAATTTTGTTCAGGTTGAGTAAAATCTTGGGTTTTGGCTCCTTGAGAAAAAAATTATTGATCCATGTCATCTTGGACATGATTGTGATGAAAATATCATTAAAAGCTGCTTGCATATACTTCCCCCATTAATATTTTCTTAGGTTCACTTAGAGATGTTACAGCTGGTTTAATTTTCTTAAGATTTCCAACAAAGGAGTTTTCAACTCTCATATTATACGTACCTCTTTGGAGACCTCGGTTTAGCTAAACCAGAGAACGTGGCTTCCTTGAGTCAAAACGAAGGCCTAGATCCACTGTCCCAGGGGCCCATTTTGTGCCTTCCTTTATTTCAGTCTCATATGGTTCTTACTCTGTCACTGAGTTTTTAAAACAGGTATAAATGCAGGCATCACAGACCAACATAATGGAACAAAGACTGGACTTTATCATAAGGATTCCTTTGTTTCACCTTCCAACAGCCAGCATATTAATGAGAGAAAAAATTAGCATACAGTTGTTCTGATGTAGTGCATAGAATAAACATTAAGGCCGTTGGTTATAAACCTACTTAATGCTCACAGTGGTCATGTTTTCAACTTAAAAAGGGGCTCAGGTATTTCAAATGTATGCAAATACAAAGGTAATATCAGAATTCTCTGAAATGCTTATGACCAAAAAAAGGAATGACATTTTTCAAGCATCTGGTCCTCAGCATCATGCTGTTGATTTTTTTTTTTTTTTTTTGATAGAAAAAAAAAAAAGCATATCTCAATCCACCTTCTTCAGGAGGTATAGTGCATTAACTGGTTTTGTCCAGATTTTTTTTTTTTTTTGTCTGATAGAAGAAAACAAAGGCATATCTCAATCCACCTGAGCAGTTACAAAGGAAGACGAGTGATGTGATATGATTCAATCATGCAGCTGTCCCTTCTTGCTCAGCAGCCAAGAAGTGCTCAGAGTGACTGCTGGGCAGAGACAGGCTCTTGTGGACTCTGGGGTCAGATTCCCTGGAACTTACTTGGATTGTCAGTGTATGAGCAAGGCCCTAACTATCATTGTTCCTAATCATTCCTGGTATTTTCATTTTGAAAAGAAAGTTGGTGTGAGTGGACAGCTGAAATGCCAACAGAAGTTTGCAATTAGCTGTGATGATTACCTTCTGCTGCAAAAGAGAAAGACGGTGTTCTGAGCCTTTTTCTGAATCCTTGTTGGAAGGTTTTGTCTGAACCTTTGATGTGTACCATTAAGTCTTTCAGACACACCTTAGGTGAAGCTTGATCTAAGTGCTACAGGCTTTCTAATGTACTTCTCAGTGTAGTGTCTAGGCATGTAACAGGGGTATTAAATTAGCAAAACTGGAAAATGAGCACAAGTGAATTCTAGATGAAATTAGTGATACCATCCATGGCCGCTGCTTGTCGAGTGAACTGCAAAGGCAGCAGAAAAAGGGGGAAGAGAAAATGTGATGTTCAGGAAGAGGTGGCTTGCTTTAAAGCCTTATGAAGGCAGTTCACAAATGAATTGAAAGTTTGTAGTAGCAGTATCTTTGAGAAGTGATGTATTCTTGCTGTGATCCACTCAAGTTTTAGCCTTTGAAATGTACAGTTCTGTTTATTTTTAAAGTATTTTGTATAGCCTTCTCAGAAATGGCATGATAGTCAGTCCATGTATGATTTCCACGCTACTTTCTCGTGTTCAATACAGTATATAACTGTCTCTGGCTTCACACAGCACACTGTTTAACCACCACTACTGTAAACTCATTACCAGTTTTGTGGCTATGTAGCTTGACATACTGCAATCTTTTTGGAGTGGATGATGAAGATGCATGATCACTAACCCAGGCTGCTAAAGAGAGAGGGATACGTGCATAACTTCTGGAGAAAAAGATCTTTGTTGGGTGGCTTTATGTTTTTTGCCAAAGATGATTGCTTGAGGCAAAGATGAGGTCATTGCCTCCTGCAGTGGCCTTTGAAGGGACCTGCAAGCAGTTAATACAACCCTGGATGAGGCCGCTGACCCACCCCTAACCTATCACTGAAGTCCAAGGAAGGAATAATTAAGAGAGGAAGTAGAGAAGGATGATTTCTTGATGCAGAGAAGTGAACAGACTCTCTTAGAAACCCCCAGGCCTCAGCTCTGCCTCTCCTGACCCTGCTGTTCTCTCTGAGCTTGCGAAGCAGGTGCTGTGACTCCTACCCACTCTGGTGCTGTGGCAGCT
>NW_010422061.1:813-1568 GCF_000710305.1 Buceros rhinoceros silvestris | reverse complement strand
GGGTGCTGTGCCCCCTACCCCCTCTGGTGCTGTGGCAGCTGCAGAGGCCAGTGCTGTACACACAGCAGTCTCTGTCTCTCCCAGCCAGCACTTCCTAGACACAGCCAAACTTTGTACCCGAACTGCTGTCTGCTTTCTCTCCTTTTCCCTTAGAGGCTGAAACATTTACCAACAATTTTTTACTCTTCACCCATCTGCTCTTTAGCTAATTGCTACCTTAGTAGGCTGACACTGACTTCATAGGGTCAGCAAGTTATGTATCCAGACTTGGCTGGTGTCAACAGTTGGCCGAGGTAAGCCAATTCCAGAGACGTGTCCTTTCCAATCTCTAAACCCCTCTCTCCTGCACTGGAAGAGAAAGAGTTAAAAAGCAGAGACAGGAGAAGGAAGAAGAATTTGTGAGACCTCTGAATGTTTGGAAAACTGAAACAAAGTTTATTAGCACTAGAACAAAAGTATATACAGACGAAAATGAAATATTAAGGGGTTTTGTATGGGCCTCTCCATACAAAAGGGTTAACCGTAGGTCGGGAGCGAAAGCAAACGAACACCGCGGCAGTGGTCAAAGACAGCGGCGGCCACGTGGTTTCCAGCGGAGGCAAAACAAAGAACCCGCGGCTGTTACAAAACGCCCGGGCACCACGTGGAAAGTCAGAGTCTGCATGGTCCTACCGGTCTGATCGTGGGGATTGAAGCAAGCAGCAAAGCGGCAGTGGCGAAGCAGCAGGGAAGAGGCAGCCCCGGGGCCGGGCGGG
>NW_010422061.1:0-784 GCF_000710305.1 Buceros rhinoceros silvestris | reverse complement strand
CCGGCAGTGGCTAAGCAGCAGGGAAGAGGCAGCCCCGAGGCGCGGCGGCTCCAGCGGCAAGGGTCTGTCTCACACGGTGCAGGGGGTTTCTGTGGTGACGGGTCGGCTTTCTCTCTGACGCGACGACTGTCGGAGCAGCGGCGGGAGGCAAGCAGGCAGGCAGGCATGTCCTCTGGAGATTTGAGCCATGGGGCACAGCCTGTGAAATCTCCGGAACCCTTTACTGGCGGACAAGCCGCAGGTCCGTCGAGCCGCAAGCCGTCGGCTGAAGTCTAAGTGACACCGTCTGGAGTGAAAAGAGAGCGAGGCACAGAACGCTCGTGAGAAATAGAAGCACCCACGAGAAACTTTTGCAACATATGAGGTGCGCTGGATGTGACGTGGGAAGGAATATTCCAACTGGTCTGTTTAAAACAAATCTTCTGAACAGGAAAACAGTTTCTCAAACTGCCACAGCTGGGTATGAGAGATGAAAAGCGGTAACTAACTTGAATCTGGAATGCATTAGTACGTATTCATTCTCACTCTCATTTAATAGCCCCCTTATTACTTGTTTTCAGTTACATGCTAAGACAGAAATAAAACCTCCAAGGGGGGATTTTGAACAGGAGTGAGGTAGAGGGTTTGATACTGTCCTTGCTCAGGTCGCTGGCAGAGAAGCACAAAGTGGTATAGGGAAAGTGAATAGACAGAACACCAGCCTGGTGCTGTGATCATCATCACCATCATGGCTTGGCTTCGTGGATGAAAATCTCGGAAGGGCTTTACCCACGCTTACTGCAAG
>NW_010422060.1:7501-7727 GCF_000710305.1 Buceros rhinoceros silvestris | reverse complement strand
GATGCCCCCGCCCCACGCGGGTCTTGCAGCCCTGGTACCGCTACCGGAACGGGAGTTATTCCCCTGGGGAATCCGGCAGAAACGGGAGCACACAGCGCTCCAGCCAGCTCTGTGCCGGCTGCAGGAATCCCCCATCTCCCGTCTCCGGGACCGGTTATACCGGCGAGGGCAGGAGACGGGGCTTTCGCCGAGGCTGCAGCACCCCGGGCCCGGCTGCGCAGCCCGC
>NW_010422060.1:4109-6958 GCF_000710305.1 Buceros rhinoceros silvestris | reverse complement strand
CACCCCGGGCCTGGCTGCGCAGCCGCCTGCAACGAGGGCAGCAGCCTCTGCTCGCCCTTCCTCCCCGAGAGCTGACAGCACGGCTGTAAACTGCAGGCAGTGATTTTAGTTAGCAGAATTATTGGAAAAGGAAAGGCTCCTCTACTGCTAATACTTTGCTGGCCTCTCTGCAGAAAGATTTACTGTAGCGGCAACTCCCGAGAGCTGACAGCACGGCTGTAAACTGCAGGCAGTGATTTTAGTTAGCAGAATTATTGGAAAAGGAAAGGCTCCTCTACTGCTAATACTTTGCTGGCCTCTCTGCAGAAAGATTTACTGTAGCGGCAACTTCCATTTGTCAGAGACAAGCTGTCTGTCACAAAATGCAGCAAAAATAGAGACAATGAGGACAAAACAAGTCTGAAGAAGTGGAAATTAAAATATTTTGGCAGTGAAACAGGATTTATTAATGGACTGAGGGGGCAGTTTGTTTTTGCTGAAATCACAGACATTTCTCATATCTAAATATTGTGCTGTGCATGAAGTCAAGATGCGTAAAGCACAGAGCCATGGGATACAGCACAGTGCCGAACAGGTTCCCGGTGGTTTTGAGCACCACCTGGCTTTGGCTGGCCCTGGCAGTCAGGCACAGTCCAAGACACATCAGTATGGTCAGCGTGCACTTTGGAGAGCTGGCTGCCTGCTCTCCTTCGCATGGTCGTGGGCCACACTGGTCCATGTCTTGGGGTGCACCTCCAGGGCAGAGGCCAAGGACAAGCGGGGCTGAAGGTGTGTCCTTGGCACATTCAGCTGGTCAAACGAGAGTTCAGGTCACCATCACCATCACACATCTGACAAGACCTTAGAGCCAGGGGGTGAGGCCATCCTGGGATCACGGCAGCGTAGCTGATGTCCTCACCGGGGGTGACTCCTGCTCCAGGAACCTGTTGTCAGTCAATCCCTCATTCTGTAGCTTAGCGATGGGCATCGCTGCAGCACCGCTGTGCTCCCCAGTCTTGCCTTGAGCAGCGTCATGAACAACTGTCGCATCTTGTTTCCTTCCCCCCTCCCCAGGGAAAGGAGCTTGTGCAGCCCCCCATCATGTTTTGTAAGACCTGCAGAGCTTTTTGGCCTTATTACCTGTGTGCCTGTCACTCAGCTTTTATGTGGAGCAGCGGAAGGAAAAAGTTCACTGTGCTTGTGACGGCAGCTAAAGCATGCTGGGTGGCTGTAGCTGTCACCTGGAGCAAGCTGTTCCCCTGGCCAATACCCTTTCTCCTGAAAGCTTTTCACCAGGTTTCTCAATAGGATTTTGTGTTTTGCTTCCAGCCAACAGAAGCAGCAGGAAACTCTGTAGTGAGTTCAAACTCCAGACCCCGTTGGCCTTCCCTGGGGAGGGACAGAAGCTGAGAGCACCTTTTGCTCAGAGCCTCTTGGGGCACCGTCACTGGCCAGCCCGGCGTCCCATTTGGTGCCGTGCACCTTTTGGCAGGCAACACTTGCAAAATATGTTTGACAACCTACAGCCGCGGCGTAAATTTTCCAGATAGGGTGTGGAGACACGCTGTGACTATCACCACGTATGGCAAGGCGACAGATGGCTCCCACACGTTTGCTCCTGACAATGCTTCTCCAGGGGCTAGATCCTCCCTTGCTGATCCGTGCTCTCAGGGACTTTAATGGCTATTATGAATTAACTTTCTTGTGTTATATTTGTGTTATTTTGTTTACAAAGAAACTAGGTGATATCCTCCAGACCTGTGCTAGGGAAATGTACTGGGAGAACACAACCTTTCCCAAAGGACCCACAGCCTGAAGCCTCTCAGATCTAGTCTTAAGTATCTTTCTGGACTTGTCAAATATGTGAAAGAGCTCAAAGCTTGCCAGGCAAAGCTGCAGAGTATTGCTCACTGTTAACCCTCAGCAGTTAAATCAATTCGGCCCTGAACAGTGTGTTATTTGATGGTTTCCCCTAAAAGATGAAGAAGTGGAGAAGCAGCAGAGTTTGAACACGCACAGCAACTAGATACAAATCAACAGCAATTAGAAAGGTTAAAAGAAAAAGAAAAAAAATCCCAGTCACATCCCCTTTCATGTGTCCAGCCTGTTTACATTCTGAGCTAGAATAACGCTGATCTGACTCGCTGCTGGCATTAATGAGGTTTGCACCTCTGGGTGAGCAATTTAATTTATCTCAGCAAGCCAAAGCTCATTATAACAGTCCATAAACGCTATCAGATGAAAGCAGCATCCTTCAGCAGTCTCGGGGATTAAAGCGAGAGGCATTCAACTGACAAGGCGTCTGCTGGCAAGACTGCAGCCAGAGCGTGTGTCTCACAGGCTGAGGAGGCACAATTTCCCCATTACTGCCGCAGGTTTCTCAGAGCGGAGAAGGTGATCCGGGGCCACTGCCGCACTCCCTCTGGAGGGGAGCGGCTCCTCTTTTCCCCCCTCTCTCTCCTGAGGACGCATCAGGCCCAGCACCACCTGGAGAGACCTGGGGGCCTGGGGGCCGCCACAGGTTGGCTGCAGACTGAGGGCTCTGCCGCAGGGAGCAGGAGGCTCCTCGGAGGGGCAGGGAGCTGCAGCACCAAAGGCACAGCAGAGGGTCTGGTGGGAGGAGGAAAAAGGCCGATTCTCTGCTTCTGTCCTCTTGGGTGTTGAAACTTCCTCACCACACATGTCCCCTCCCACACCGGATCCAGCTACTTGAGATGCAGCTCCCACCACTGCGCTGGCCTTCCCCTCGCCCTGCTCTGGGAGGAGGCTGTGCACACACGCAGGGACGTTCCCATCGCCTCCCTTCTGCCAGGGCTGCCAGCACCAGCGCGGCCGCGGCTGCGGCACACCGCACCCGCTGGTGGGGCGGG
>NW_010422060.1:2676-4049 GCF_000710305.1 Buceros rhinoceros silvestris | reverse complement strand
TGGCCCGCGGCTGCGGCACACAGCACCGGCTGTTGAGGCGGCAGAGCGAGCCCAGCAAAGGTGCTTGGTAGAAATGGTTTCTCCAGCAGTAGGAGAGATCTCCACCACCTTTGTGTTTGAAATCACTTGTCAAAATGAAATATTTCATATTGCAGTTCTTTTTCTTGTGGAGAGAGGCAGAGGTGGGAAGGGCAGGGAAGGAACAGAAATGAACCCTCAAAACTTCAGTTTCTTTTCCACTCGATTTCAAACACGAGCTGCATATCCTGAGCACAAAGAGGGGGAAATTAGATACGTTTGAGTCTTCCTTTAAGCAGGCCCAGCAGAGTGAGGTAGCATCCTCCGGGCTGCGTGCGCCTGGGCTGGGTCGGGTCCCTCCCTTACACACGGCAAAGCTGCAGGCTGGTGAGAAGGTCCCTGCTGTGGTCTGAGGGAGGGGGCTGCCCACAGGGGCTGCTCCAGCTGAGCAGGGTGCAGGTGAGGGTCTGGCTCTGCTGCCCCGCTGCTGCACTCCACTGTGCTTCAGCACCAGGCTTGCTTTTCCCGGCAAAGCAGCTTAAGTGCTGGGGAGAGCCAGGGGAACGATGAGCCCTGGCACTGTGGGTGCGCAGCAGCGAGGGGGCTCGCTGGGAACCAGAGCCCTTGAGCAGCAGCAGAGTTCTCGGTGCAGAGAAAACCATCCGAATTTGAACGCATCCACCGTGCTACCCACCATGCACTGGCCGTGCCGCTCGCTTGTGCTGCGCTTCCTCAGCCTCTGCTGTTTGGGTTTGTGTAGTGGAAGATGCTGGGGCAGCCTCCGCCGAGGCAGTGTCCTTTGTGGGAGTGCTCCTCTGGGCTGGGAGGATTTCTTCAGCCCCTTGTCACCGTGAGCAGTGAACGGATGTTCACTGAGCACCAGCTACCACTCGACAGTCACCTCCATTGTCTCTGTGATCAAACAGCAGTGCGGGGAACTGTGGCAGGTGCGTTTGAGGGGTTGTGTCAGATCTCTCCCACCCGCTGCTCTACCTGTCAAATCTACATGTGATTTACTGTACACAGGCACGGTGTCGTCCGGGAGGCACAGCGTTCCTGGTACGTGCAATGCAGCCGGGAGATCTTGTCTGTGCCTGCCTCTGCGCCCATCCCAACAGCTGCAGACACGGGTGAGGAACAGACAGAACAGAGGCAGGGGGAATCCCAAGCCCCCAACAAGCCCAGATAGATGGATCGAGGTCAACACTTGCTGTAGATCCACCCGAAACATACGGCCCTGAAGAGCAGGGGCAGCACCAGCAGAGCAGCGGGGAGATGGTGGCACCAGGTCATGCACTGAGGGGGTGCGAAACTTCAGCTCTGAGCGCTTCCTCTGCCATGTGTGGAGAGGCCCA
>NW_010422060.1:1911-2592 GCF_000710305.1 Buceros rhinoceros silvestris | reverse complement strand
CCCGTGGGGGGGGGGCAGCCTCTGGCCCTGAGCGGGGTCCCAGGGAGCCTCGCTGGGCGGGGAAAGGCTTTTGTGGGCCTGGCTCTGCCAGAGTTCTTTCTGAGTGAGCCTGGGGCCAAGGCCGAGCTCCCACAGGCAGCTGATTGCTGACATCAAACCGCTGCCAGGCTTCCTTATCTGCTGCCTCTTGGTTGTTCCAGTGTCCTTGAGAGCGGAGCAGAGCAGAGGGCGGTGGAACACAGCGCCAGGCAGGACGGGCTGGCACTGCTGCTGCTGGGGGCACATCCTCCTCACCCCAGAGGCTCCAGGGCAGCAGTGGGAGGCTGCAAAAAGGCGGGCAAGGAGCTCAGGGTGAGGCACAGGGCTACTGGAAAGCTGAGCATCTGGGAGAGAGAGAATGAGCAGAGATTCCTTGGTGGCCGGTGCCTGCCTCTGGCTGGAAATCACAAGGCAGCGCCATTCAGAAGTCCCCAGCACCTCGGCTGCGTGCTCCTGTGCCACGAAAGCCCACGTTTGCAGAGCAGCTAGCCAGAACGGTCCCTCTTAAACCTGCAGCTTAAATACAGTGGAAAAACTACCACTGCAGAACACAAACTGAACTGGGTGAAGTAAGATTTACAGAGAAAATGTTACTAAACTGAGCCAAGGAAAGATTGACTCAGGCGCACAAAGGAGAGAGAG
>NW_010422060.1:0-1768 GCF_000710305.1 Buceros rhinoceros silvestris | reverse complement strand
GCCCCTGCCGCTATGCACCCCCCCCATCCCATCCGCTCCAGAGCTCCAGCAGCTGCAGCAGGCTGGCAGAAGAGGGGTTGGACTCCCAAGACCTGCTGCCTTTGTCTACCACCCCCAGAGCCTTTGGGAGTCATCTCTTTGTCTCAGGTGTCTGTAGGGTCTCCCTCCTGGCCAGCTTGCTTCACTCACCACAAGAGCACTGACAAGTGTGAAAATAAATCACAGAAGGACAAAGGCTAGGAAAGCTCCTGGGAAAAGCAGCAGGAGATAGAGGGTTGTGCTCTGACTGCTTCTTCCTAATTTGGGGCGTGGGAGATGCCCAGATGCCCAGAAAGGGACATCTGTATTTCTCAGAGCTGACCAACAGCTGTGGAAGGTGTAAAGTAACCGTCCCAGCCGGGCTGCGGTGCTGTTGTGTGACTGGACGTGAGCCTCCTCCTTGTCCCCTCTACAGCCATCCAAACACCCATAAACACGCCACGCTGCAGAGCCAAAGGATGTGCAGCCTGCTCCCGGCCTTTGCCCTCCTGGCTGCTTTCCTGCCTTTGTGCTCTGCTTCCTGAGCAGCCCCAGCCCGCCCAGTCTGCGCGGCTCCGGGGCCAGCCTGGCCGGCAGCGCAGCCCTGCAGGACAAGGCCACATTCATGCGACACTCCCGCTGGCCTCGGTCAGCAGACTGCGTTCACGTAACGAGCTGCTGCAAACAAAGCCCCTGGAGACGCTGGGGCTTGTTCACCCGCAGCCAGCCAGAACCTCGCATCAGACGCTGTCAGCAGTGCTGGGAGCGCCCTGCCCAGAGCCGGCGTGGTGCTGGGTTCTGCTTGGCTTGGGAATTCTGGAGCACTAGTGACACAGAAACTTCCCCAGTACATGTTTCCGTTATCCTTTAGGTGGTCTTTGCTTTCTGGAGGGGGAGGGATGGATGTTTTTGTTTCTCAGGGCTCTTTGACTGGTGTGCCTGCGCAGTCACCCTGCAACGGCTGTGGGTTCTGAGCGATGAGGACGTGTTCTCCAGCAGCAGACACGCGAGGCGTGGTTCCGATTGCGCTCTTCACACACCAACCGGCGCTGAACCAGCAGTCCTGATGGCAAGTGTGATACGCCGGAGCTGGACACAGATCTGAGCAGTGAATTCAGGGAGAGGGCTGCTGTCTACTGGCAGATGGCAGGAGAGGCTGGATCCATCCGTCTACCTGCCCTGCCTTATTGATTTGTCTTCAGTTACAGCACTAGAGCTCTGCTTCTCCCTCTGGTCTGTGAGCCAGGCCATGCCTCACCTCCGCCACACACAACCATTTCAGCAGAGATGTTTATTAGACCTCCCTGAGAGTACCATCAGTTACAATAAACTGTAGAGGAAACTCAGCGAGATGACGCTCCAGCACAACAGCCATTTCGATCTGTCTCCAGAAAAGAGGCAAGCAGTTTGCTTGAAGGGAATCATTTCGAGAGGAAAAGAAAAAGCAAGACAGGTGCGGAGGAAGTGCAGGACACGGCTGCCGGGGGGCCCCGCCACACCAGCCATTTCGATCTGTCTCCAGAAAAGAGGCAAGCAGTTTGCTTGAAAGGAATCATTTCGAGAGGAAAAGAAAAAGCAAGACAGGTGCGGAGGAAGTGCAGGACACGGCTGCCGGGGGGCAGAGGCCGAGGGACCCCGGCGGAGGGTGTTCAGCGAGTCCCCGCTGCTCCCTTCGGCCCCGGCATCAGCTTCAGATCTGCCGGGGAACGCGCCTCCTCAGGGCCGGTCGCGGAGTGCGGTCCCCCGGGAC
>NW_010422059.1:651-929 GCF_000710305.1 Buceros rhinoceros silvestris | reverse complement strand
CAGACTGGGCCCAGCAACCCCCCCAGCCCTGCCCAGTTCAGGAAGCCGGAGCTGTGCGGGTCTCACCAGCCTGGTAGTCGTAGAGTGCCCGGGCACACAGCCCCTTCCCCGCCAGGTCGGGCGGCTGCTGGTACTCAGCCGCGTAGTCGTATTTGGCACCATCAACTTGGTCCTTCGGGAAGCAGAGAGGCAGAACTGGAGTTACTGGTGTGACTGGTGCCATGCCAGGCGCCTCATGCTGCCCGGGGGCCTCGTCACCCCAATGCCCCAGGGTCTCA
>NW_010422059.1:0-468 GCF_000710305.1 Buceros rhinoceros silvestris | reverse complement strand
CGGCAGCCAGCGGGTCATCACCCCCACAGGCGGAGCTGGAGCAGCCCCAGTTTTCCCAGTTTGGGGATGGGAGACGGTCGCCTCACCCATCTCCTGCCCCTCTCGAATGCTTCCAGACCAATTCCACCACCCGGAGATCATGTTTGAAATGTCGGTTTGGGGGACAAGAAGGATGAACGGGGGAGAGGGATCCCAGTTCTCCAAGGGAAACACCGCGGCCGGGCACAGCCCCGCTATCAGACACTGGAGAATCTGACCAAGAAGAGCCGGGCTGGGTCAGCTCCGCTGCGTTTGGACGTGGAAAGCAGCAGCAGGAGGAGGAGGAGGAGGAAGCACTCTGGCACAGCGGCCGGCGAGGGGCTCTCCCCTCATCCCCACCCTGGGGCTCCAGGGATGGGTGTCGGGGTCCTGGGGGGCAGGACGGGTGCTGGGGTCCCAGGGGGCAGGAGGGGTGCCAGGGGCAGGAGG
>NW_010422058.1:3022-3818 GCF_000710305.1 Buceros rhinoceros silvestris | reverse complement strand
CGCCCCCCCCCTTCTTGGCCCCCGGGGCACACTGCGGGCTCCTCCCCAGCCACTGTCACCAACCCCCACAGGGTCTTTTCCCAGGGCAGTTTCCAGCTGCTCTTCCCCCAGCCTGGAGCATTGCCAGGGGTTGGGGTGACCCCAGGCAGGACATGGCACTTGTCCTTATTTGCTGTGACAGGGTCCTCGTGAGACTCAAAGAGCCCACAGCTCCCCACAAACGGTTCTTTCCACTTGCTTTCACACCAGGAGGGACTGAAGGTGTCACTGCCTGCTCAGCGCAAATTCTGTGCTCGGTGGGTGAGCACCCATTGCTCACCCGGAGCTCAGTGCAGGGTGTGCACTGCAGTGGCCCTTCTTGGCATCAAGGGACGTGGTGTTGGGTTGGTGCTGGTGGCTGAGCCACACTGCTGTGGGCCACACAGGACAGGCACCGTGGCACTGCCAAGGCAGCTGATGCCCACCCAGCTGGAGGGCAGCGTGAGGAGGTAGGCAACGGGGCTCCCACCCGGTGTGGAAGGCCTGAGGGCATGAAGGCCTGAGGAAGAGGAGGTGAGAGGTATGAAAGGACACGGAGGCATCTGCTGTCCCTGCCTTGAACAGTGTCCAGGTGGAAGGAGGCAGCAGCTTCAGGAACGGCTCCACCTCCCTTTCCAGGTTGTCTTTGATGGCCACACCCCAACACAGCCCTTACTGTCACCCTGTTTTCCCAGTCGGTGTCTGTGCTCTCCTGGGAAAATCAGGGGGCCAAACACGGAGCAGGAGCAGTGGCGGGGTTTTGCCAGGAGCCAGACTG
>NW_010422058.1:746-2930 GCF_000710305.1 Buceros rhinoceros silvestris | reverse complement strand
GCCCAGACTGGGGCTGCCTTCGCGTGGGCTCAGCCTCTGCAGTAGCAGCAGCTGCTGCAAGAGCTCAACTTGAACCTGGGTTTATCCGTGACAGAGGCAGCGCTTCCCCCTCAGCATCCCCCGTTCCAGCCACTGAGTCATCTCCTGCTCCTGGCAGCACTTCCGCTGCCTTTCCTCCACATCTTCCAGGGGACGCCAGGTCAGACCCCCCATCCTCTGCTGCACCAGCTTCTGTCTCTCGGGTTTTTTTCATGGCTGATGCACTGGTCCTCCCTCCCTTGGTCATCACCATCACAGCTATTTCCAGCCTCTGAACGGGTGGGTTCCTCAGCAGAAGGAAATACCCCTTAAGCCAGGACGATCCACCACTACCACAGCAGGGGCAGTGGAGACAGGGACAGGGAGAGCAGAACCAGCTCTTTTCAACCGAGAGGATGAGGATGAGTCATGAATTTTAAGTGGTGACCCCCTCTGAAAGACCTTACAAAGCCTTTGTGGGGTGACTGCAACCGGACCTAAGTCAGGAGCAAAAGAGGAAGCTCATCATGGGAGGAAACCAAAGGAAGAAGGAGTTCTTCTGCTTGGTGGCTGTGGTCACCTTCATCTCACGCCATGTGCCAGCGCGCTGCTGAGCTCCTGGGCAGTGCGAGGTCCTACAGCATTGCACGACCGACAAGCGACGTGGAGCAGCCTCTGCAAACGAACAGCATTTCTGGAGGTGCTTCAGGGTCAGGAGTTAACTGTAACCCCACCCGAAAGAGCGAAATGGAAGAGATGTTTTCAGCGTGGGTAATTCCGGTGCTCTTGTTCAGGGCAGAGCTTTGCACACAGCTGGCCCAGGGCAGCGGAGGAGCCAGCAGCCAGGGCTGGGGAATTAGCACAGTGTGCTGTGACCCACAGGACAACCACGAGGTGCAATATCGACTCTCCCATCTGAATTGTCTCCTCAAAGACTGGATCCCACCGGAAACCCTCAAGATACCTGAGACACCCTCAACTTCCACTGCAGCCCAGGGGCCCTTGGAGCCAGAGCCACAGAACAGCTGGAGCCTCTGTCCCTGGCAGGACTGAGATACCTCTGTGCAGCTCAGTCTGGGACTTGAGGCCTCCTCCTCATTCTCATGGTGTCCCCTGCCTTGGCCAGAAACGTCTCTCAAGGCTGGCAGCTCCCCGTTTGCTCCAGGAGTGCCGCCAGCTGGGCAGCCTGGAACCACAGCGCTATCAAGATCTTCTGGATGTCCCTTCAGGGCCCAGACCGTACAAGCACACAGCACAAGCCAGCAGGGCTGGAAAACCAGGAGATCTTCACCAGAAGAACTGGAGAGGGCCTCCTTCCTGAGGACACTTGCAGCCTGCCGGGGACAGTGCTCCCTGGGTGATGGGGAACACCACTGCGAATCCCCTTCTCCAAAGGGAAGGTGTGAGCTCAAGACCAACCCACCCTCACCAGCCACGTAGTCAGGTACAGAACCATCAGCGCTACCCACGGCTGCTCTGGAAGAGACACCTGGGCCCTGCTGCCTGCTGAAAGGGGGTTGGACCTTTCAGTCCAGAAGGGTTGGCATCAGGGTATCACACAGCCCATCAACTCTGGTAGTGGGATGGGGTCCAAACCTCTGCAGCTTGCTGCTGGCCCCGCGCCTGGGTTCCCTGCAGAGCACCAGCAGCTTCCCAGCTCCCTTCCCACTGGGTGAGCCAGAGGCTGATGCTCTGAACGAGGCCACCTGTTCAGACAGAACCATGTCACGGTGGAAGCCAGCAAAGGAGCAGCAGCAGGATGCTGTCAGCGCAGATGCTCCGGTCCAGCCCCAGCCGTCTCCCAGCTGGGTGGAGGTAAAGCATTGCTCAGCCTCAGGAAGTTTGGTTTTCGTTGCTACGTTTCCTTCCAAAACTCACCTCCAACAGGCTGGGTTTATCTTAGTCCTTCTGATCTGTCACAGCCCTGCTGGAGGGGAGGAGGCTCACATCCTCTGTAACTGAAACAACTGCTCCACCTACCACTGGTTTTTTTTCGAAATAACACAAAGTAGAAGAACTTGAGGGCAAAGACCCGTTACACAGCTCAGGCTTCAAACGGCTTTTTCCTCCCATCGACCTTTTTCTAAAAGACAGAGAAACAACCCCAAATTTATTCCCATTTCCTGACCAGTTCCAAACCTTCCCTGTGTCACATCTTTAGAGGAT
>NW_010422058.1:0-656 GCF_000710305.1 Buceros rhinoceros silvestris | reverse complement strand
CCCTGTGTCACATCTGTAGAGGATAGTGCTGCCGGCTGCCAGCCTCGGAGCTGTGCTCTGGCCCAGCAGGAGCTGAGCGGGACCAGGGTGACCGCACCCTGGGGCGGCCTGGGGCGCCCTGGGCACTTTCGGAGCAAACCTGAGGAATCGAGAGTGGCCAGGTTTGCTGTCAGTCTGAATGGAATCAACACCCTCAGGCGGGATGTGAAGAAAGAAAAAACACACCCCTGGATTTCCAGGCACTTGGTGCCACCAGAGCCCCTGGGGTCTCATCTGGAGACGTGCAGGATTAGCCTCAGCCGAAGGGTGCGTTGGGTGATTAAACTCTCATGGCTCAAACCCTGAAGTTTCTGTTGCGGTGGGGTATTCGCCTCGACTTCCTGTTTCCCACAGCGGGGTGTTGGGCTGCTCAGCATCGTCCCTGTAGACGAGTTCGCTGCTGGGGGTGGGGGCAGAGGCACTTCACAGGCTCTGTGCAAAATAGGGAGATGCTGTGACCGATAAACAGCAGCTGTTATGACACCACGTCACTCGAAAGGGCCACGGGTGTTGGTTCCTGAGCCATTAGCAGAGGAACCACCAACATTCGGGTTGGATTATGTGCATAAACCCCAGCGGTGCTTTGGGTGCTGCTGCCTGTGAGCCCTGCCTGGCAT
>NW_010422057.1:21747-21978 GCF_000710305.1 Buceros rhinoceros silvestris | reverse complement strand
ATCTATATAACATATAGATATAAATAGATAACTGTAGCTGGACATGTGTTTCACTGTAGAGTCTTTTGACGGTGTCAGCTATTGGAACTGTGGACTTAGGGTCTGTTGTGATTGACAAAACTACAGACTTAATTAGCTGAGGTTAATTTATCTTCAACCAATGTGATAATTAAGTTATAAGAACAAACAAATAGGAAGCACCTTTCCTATAAAAAGATTAGTGAAGTTCTG
>NW_010422057.1:19488-21626 GCF_000710305.1 Buceros rhinoceros silvestris | reverse complement strand
CTGAACTCAGTGGGAGAATGTGTATTGATTTCTGAGTATTCAGGTTTTCCCTGAATGTATTTAAATTCCTGCTCCCAGAATCAGGAAATCTGATCCTGTTCTCTAAATCAATCTTTGTTGGAAATGACATATATATACAGATGGTGAATGAATGAAATAACGTAATTTTTCAAGTAAGACCAAATTTTCCTCATGTAAAGTGCGTCTGTCTCCCTAACATTTGTGAAAATTATGAAGAAGGATTTCAGAATTGTGGAGAGGAGTGAAACTCCTTAATTTAAAAAATTTTTTTTTGCTCACTTTAAATTTTACCAGCACTTTCAAGCTGCTTCATGCTGGTGAGCACTTTATCTGAAGAGAGTCAGCCATAGGTTACGTTTTTAAAATAAATAAAAATCTGAAATGTTCTAAGGGAATTTTTGAATGGTTTTGAGTAGTCTAATACAAATTAATTTAATTGTCTTTTCTATCAAATATGTGGAAGCTCACACTATTGCTGTGGTAGTGTTAATTTCTCTTTCCTCCTAGCAGCCAGAAAGTATATCAGGCTCTGTTCAGTCTTCAGTATTGGGGAAAGGTGTAAAACACCGACCTCCTCCCATCAAATTACCTTCAAGTTCAGGAAGTAGCTCTTCAGGTAATTACTCATTGACTCGGGTGTCTCCCTGTTACGTGTACTGCCTGTTGTAAAATGACATAATAACCCTTTGGTAAAGATTCAATAAATTAAAAAAATCTGTATCTTAGCTGTGAAAATAGCATTTTTAAATTATTATTTCTGATTATATAGTTCAGAAAATCGTATCCGAACCAATATTCAAATTAACATATACTCACAGAACAATAATGTATTTTAATTATGCTTTTTCAGGTAATATTTTTAGTCCACAACAGTCAAGTGGCCATCTAAAATCCCCAACTCCTCCTCCTCCTCCTTCTAAGCCTCCTGGTCTTTCTCGGAAACAATCTATGGATCTTAATCAAGTTAGCATGCTCTCTCCAGCTGCCATGTCTCCTGCGAGCTCTTCACAAAGTGAGTCACGACCTAAATTCTCCATTAAATCTTAGGGTTTTCCATAAATGCTTCCTGAGATAAACTTCTTAACCTGTGGAATGATGAAATTTAAGTGTACAGTGTACCCTAAATTGTATAAGTTGTGCAGCTTTAGGTAGGTCTCTTGTTCGCTGTATGTATTTTATGTTTATTGTAACTGTGTTCGTTTTTTCTGTATATATGTATGCACCCTCTGTGTATACGTTTTAATACATTTTATGCAATTAGTATGATCTCATTTATGAAAGGCTGGTAGATGATGTGATGAGATAAAATCCCAAAGTGTAGACCTTTTTGTCCAGTGTAAAAACAGTATGTTAGATCAGTTTGCCTTGACATAATTTAAGCATCTGGTTTTTTAAATGTTACTAGGAGCTGGTGCAGTTGTATCTCTATGTATGTATATAATCTGATCAGTCCCAAGGTGGTGATACAATAAACGACAAGATGATATTTTTAAAACACTCCTACACTGTTTTACAAATCATTGCTGATTGCAAGTGTGGCGGTGATGCTGACAGCACCATACTCTCAGGTGTCAAAATGTAAATTTCAATAATAAGTGGCATCCTAGTTTAAGCATTTCCATTAATGCTGACAGGAACATTGTAATCATGGCTATAGATCATAAACATTTTTAAAATTTTGTATGTGTCTGGAGACATTTCGTGAACAGAATTGTACAAAGAGAAATCATAGCTGCATTTCTTGAGGTTTTTTATGAATAATTGTATACTGCACATTCCAGTATCCTGCACAGTATTATAACACGCTTTTTGCATTAAATAATTTAAAATCTGGATAGTTCAAAAGGTGTAACTTTTCTGCCTTCTTGTTTTGCACAAAGAAAAAAAGGGAATTTACAGAAGTTTCCTTCCAACATATTTACTCTGGTTTTATGTTCGTGCTATGAATTGTGTAAATCTGCTGCACACAGTTGTTACTTTAAGGCTCTGGTCACAACAGCTGGACATTCATATTTATTTCCTTTCTTTCTGCAGGACATGAAAGCTAAAAAAAAAAAAACACACCACACCACCACCCCCCCCCAAAAAAAAAAAAAACACCTAAAGCTTTTGGGGGG
>NW_010422057.1:8321-19420 GCF_000710305.1 Buceros rhinoceros silvestris | reverse complement strand
AAAAAAAACCCACCACACCCCCCCCCCCCCCCCAAAAAAAAAAAAACACCTAAAGCTTTTGGGGGGTTTTGTTTTGGTTTTCCTATTGATGAACTCTGCTTACGGCATCCACAACAATTGTAGCTACGCTTAAGCAGAAGGAATTACACTGGAACTTTTAAAGATGCAGTATTATCCTCTTAATATTTCTTAAATATTAAAAAATTCTTTTTATTTGATCATAATTTGGCAAATGGGAGTTTAGCTATCTGACAAAATTTAGATCAACTCCACGATTATTGAAATAGTCTCTGTCCTTTGTTGAATCTGTTGTTTTCCATGACATGTTTTTAACACGATGCTATTGTGCAGGCATTGCATATAGACAGGTGTTTGACATTTCAGGACAAAAACATTAATTAGGTTAAAATAGTCTCTAAGAAATTGGTTTATTTTGATTTAAGTTTTTCCAATGGAGCTGTGATTTAATGTACGATAGATTATTGAAGAACTTAATGGGGGATACAAATAGGTGAATGGCTTAAGGAATTAAGCATGGAGAATGGGTTTTCTGAGTGATTATACTGCATCCCTAACAATGAGTGCGTGCTGCAACACTCGTGTCGTGTAGAAATTAACACTTGCAGTCTAAAAAATGGAACAGTGCTAAATAAGATACCATTAACCTTATTATACAAAAAGGACTGGCCTTTTATAACAAACTAGCGCTTTCTATTTTTCTCAATGAGCAGGGTCTGGAACTCCTAAACCATCTACTCCTACTCCAACCAACACCCCTTCATCGACCCCACACCCTCCTGATGCTCAGAGCTCAACTCCTATTACCCCTTCTGCCACCCCTACTCCCCAAGATTCAGGCTTCACCCCTCAGCCCACTTTGTTAACCCCGTTTGCTCAGCAGCAAATGTCCCTGAGCCAGGCACTGCCTGTAATGACCATTCCTCTTTCCACCATGGTAACATCCATTACTACAGGAACAACCTCCACCCAGGTCATGGCAAACCCTGCAGGACTTAACTTCATCAATGTAGTGGGCTCTGTTTGGTAAGTTTTTTGTTATGATGGCTTCTTATTTTGCCCTGGGTGGGTTGGTTGGTGGGGTGGGGAGGGTGGTACAGGACTGTCCAGCATCTATTAGCATAGAACATAAGTGATTACTATCAGAATATTGAAAAGGTCTATTAAGACCTTCACTGCTTTCAGCTTTTTGGATGCATATAGTTTAATTTCATGAGGCTTAACCTCAATTTTAGTTTCTGAAGTTTTTCTCTTTACATTTGGAAACTTTTTTATTAATCAGAGAGGATTAATATCACAACATATCATATGCAGACCACTCTAAATGAAATACAGAAAGAGATTTGATATTAAAGTGCCAATAATGGAAGGTTGTACGTAAAAAAAAAAAAAAAGGCAACAAATATGTTTCCTAACATTTTAATCAAACATTGAAGTTAAACCACTCATTTTGTGGTTTAAAACATAATAATAATAAATAAAGAAATGCTGCTGTCAAGAATAGATTACATGGTATAACGTGAACTGCTTTTCAGACTAAATGAAATTCTGTGATGAATATAAGATGGTCAGTGTAAGACACATAGAGTGCTTCAGTGCAAGTATCAGGCAGTTGAGTTACTCATTCAATGTGTTCAGCAGTTGATCACTGTTGATTCATTAAAGAGGTTTTTTTATAGGGGAAAAAGAAAACAGAAGCCTGTTCCTTAACTTTTTGTTACAACAGTAGAATCATTTCAAAGACCTGATCTTTCAGTATTTGTAGAATGAAAGAACCACTTGTGATTTATTTTCCATAGATTATACCAAAAAATCCTGTATATGATGAGATTATGGATTTACATGTTTGTTATGCCCTAGGCATAATGATTTTTTAAGTTGCCTTGATGTCTTATCCATTATCCCATTTAGAGCATAAACAATAGATTTATTTGTCATGGGACAGAGGGCAAAAATTTAGTTACTCGAATTTACTTGTACCACGTGGGTTTGATGTGTTGTCTTTCCTCTTCTACAGTGGAGCACAGACACTGATGAGTGGTTCAAACCCTATGCTGGGGTGCAACACTGGTGCCGTAGCCCCTACAGGTATAAATCTGAGTGGCATTTTACCATCAGGAGGTCTGGTACCAAGTGCGCTGCCCGCTGCAATGCAGTCTGCCTCTCAAGCAGGTCAGTGTGAATAAGTTGAAAAGCTGCCCTTCAGATAGGAACAGTGTGAAAACATACTGTGAGAACAATGGGCAGAGGTGGCCATTGTGTGCACAGATGGTGTCTTTCATGACTGGAGCTCAGGAACAGCAGAGTTCGGCATTCAAAGTGTAACCTGTGTTTGAGGTTCTTTGATTTTTGAGAAGCTAGACTGGGGAAACGTACTCTAAACCTGGGTTATTTGGTAAGCTCAGTAGGAAGTTTGAGATAAACTCCAAGTTCAGATGCAACTTTGATAGTGATGACTGTCAAAAAAAGGCATGACTGAACTTAGAAAGAGACCTCACTTTTTAAATGTATGGGGCATTTTATTCTGTCACTGGTACTGCTTTACTCTAGTAGGACAATTAATTAGTTCCTCATTGCCTTCAAATGTGACTGTGTAAATCTGTATGCCTCACTGTTCATTACAGAAGGATTTAAATTCTTAGTTTATTTTTTCTGAACTTATAATAAAGAAAAAACCCTGGTGTACGATTATGGAATCGGAATGATTGAAGAGACTTCAAGGTATCCATTCTTTATGCTGAGACAGTCAAATCTGTCTAACCCATACTGAACCAATGTTCATCTAGACTGTCTTTAAATACCTTCCCTAAAGAAGATTCCCATCTATCCTGGTAGTTGTGGAGTAGTCCATTATCTGTACAAAATGTTTCCTTCTAATTAAATGCATCTCCTTAATTGCATATTAAATTATTTTTCTCCTATTCCTTGCAGCCATGAAAACTAGTTGTTCACCCTTTCTCTTTACCTTCTAAGTATCAAACATGCTGTTGTGTCCCACATTTGTCTTCTCTTTCTGATAGGTCGTATTTTTCAAACCTTTCATAATCCTGTCACTCTCTTCTAGACTGTCCAATTTGCTTACATCCTTCTTAAAATGTGATAACCAAAACTGGACACAAGCCTGAGCTTGGCTGATTTACCACTGTGGAGCACAGCAGAATAAATGCATCTCATCTCTTTCACAACATTCCTGTTAACATTTCCCCAAATGAGGTCTGCTTATTTTTTATCTGTATTTTTTGCAACAGCATTACATTAACATAAGGATGCCTTTACTGGTTTAGGCCAAAAATACATCCGGTTTATATTCTGTCTCTGACAGTCGCCATTAGAGGATACTTAGGAGAGAGTTTAAGATGAGACAAAAGCATCAAGTGAAACATCCCTCCTAATCAACTGAACCTCTTCTGGCAATCTACAGCTTTGAGACTTCCTCAGCTGAAGGCAATATACATGGGTCTTTGAGCTTGATACCCCATGCTAGAGGTCTATTCTGTGGACTTACCTAACTGGTTTTTGAACCCATTTATATTTTTTGAATCTACAGCATTTTGTGACAGGGAGCTTTATAAATGTGAACAGTGTGAAGAGGTTCTTTTGTGTGTTCTACGGTTTGTGATACGAATGATCCAAATATGTGTGTGACTTACTGTAACTTCTCATGTCCTTTCTTGTTGTATAGACACAAAGCTACTCACGATTTTGTACTTGTTCATTTGTCTTTTTTAATTCAATGTTACTGAATTTGGACCCTTTATTCAATTTACTAGGATTGCTTTTAATTCTAATTCTGTCCTTTCAAGCACTATCAACGTTTACCATTTAGTGTCACAGATTTTTACATGCCACCCACATGAAATGGGAGTAGTGAGCTGAGCTGGGTCTGTGGAAGACCTCTGGACGTTCTGTTTGACAGAGCTGTTTTACTGGAGCATTTGTATCAGTTCTATACCCACCTCATAGCCTATTATGTGTCCCCCCGTTTTTTTTTTTTTTAGCATAGCTTTGAAGGTTGCCATGTGGAATAATGCCAAAAGCCCTAGAACCAGAAGCCCATGCTGGGGATGGTGGGCAGTTGCTAAGATCTTGGGTGGGATTGTTTTCTGTTAATGACTGAGAAACGGAGAGCCTGTTATTTCGTTGAACCCTTGGACGCTTCTGGATTTACTGTACAAACAGTAAAATTTTTTAAAGCCAGAAGAAGAATCACTGAATAACTGCTATGATATTCCCACATTCACCTTAGCGTGAATGCATTGACAGGTTGTAGGTTACAGTGTTTAGTGCAGACTCTTTCTATTTAGTAAGCTCTCTTTAACTTTGAATCTGGATAACCGAACTTATCAACACTACAGAAAATGCAGCATTGTATTAAGTATAAAATTTACCTTTGCCAGTTTTCCAACTTCTAAATGTTTAGAAATAACCCCAGTGGAAAGGTGTATTAGTTGCAATACACATAATATAATTAAGACTTCCTACTAATAAAAAGATGTTTTCTTTAACAGGCAGCACCTTTGGTTTGAAAAATGCATCAAATCTTCGGCCCTTAAATCTTCTACAGGTAATTGATATACTTGGACACAATGATAATTTCTCATTTCTTTAGAGATGTGTTTAGTGCTGCTTACTGCATTGCCCCCCACAGGTCTCCAAATTTAAACTGCTTATTTAAAATATTTTCATTTTAAATGCATTTTTCTCTTATTCTAAGAGAAAAACCTGGTTCTGTAAAGATACCAGGTGGAAATTATATTCCTAGCTCACAGCAGCTAGTTTGCAGTAACAATCTAAAAATGCTGGCATTTGAATTCAAGAGATGAACTCTAAAATACAATCATGTGTTTTCAGGATTTTATTGCAAAACATTTTTTAAACTGAAGTAGTGATTATTTTAAAAATACAAAACAGTAGAGTGTAATCTCTCAGGAGTTACCCATATAGTGTCTGAAAGCCAAGGTCAACATGCACAGGTAGGTGCAGTAATAGCACCTACTACTTCTGGTACTGGAAATTGAAGTTTGTGGAAGGGAGGGAGTTCAGAAGGTCTGTAAACGTTTTCTTTCCACTAAGTACATGCACAAACGCGCGCAAAAGTTGCTCATTACGTCAGAGCTCCATTTAAAAGCAAAAGAGGGAGTGTTATGGAACTGTGTAGAGTTCCTGGATCTTCAAGTCAGCTTGAAGTCACAAGTGCAGAATTGCAGCCTCAGTGTAACACGTGTTACAGCATGCTTCAAAATATTAATACCAGTAAAAGATGAGCTGCAGGTTTGCTACTTCCTCCCACTCCTGTACACACTGCAGAAACATGGAGAAGGGCAGGCACAGGAGGCTTTTATACCAGAGTAGAGCTCTTCGGTAAAATTAAATGCTTTTATTAGTGTGATTCCACATTGAAGTACATCCTTTCAAGCTACCTCTGCCCCTCATCTAAGCCAAAAATAATTTGTCTGAAATCACTACAATTAAAGCTAGGGCAAGGGAGAGGAATCAAGACTGTTCCACTTCAACATTTTTCTGCATCAGACCTTGCAGCTTGTGGATTAGAAGTTTCTATTAAAATTCAGTGGAATATTCTGAAAGTGAAAATAATACATACTGCTTTTGAAGCCTAGCCTCTCTACTAATCTACTACAATCTCCTGTTTTAATTAGAATAATTAAAATGTATTTTCCTGTGGAAATATCTCACTGTAATTTAATGCAAGTTTGTTTTCTGAGCATAAGGCGCTTTCACAAACAAAAGCCATTGTAAACTGATCCATCTTAAAGGATTTTTAAAAAATGAGTAACAAATCTTCAAGGAGTACATCATTATCAAGGTCATGTTCACACGAGGACAGTGGGGAAACTCAGCAGTTTGAATTATGCTTTTGGTTTTTAATCTTCAACAGCTTCTACATAGTTCACTTAATTTTAACCCACTCCAGCAGCAGCTGTCACAGTTTTCTCCACAGCAACAAACTCAGCAGCTTAAAACCTGTAGCCCACAGCAACAGGGAGAACAGGTGTGTGCTACCAGCCCTCAGTCTGGCGTGCATGGATCAAACAGTTTCTCCTGTCCTCACGATCTCCACAAGTAAACGAGCCTTTACCAAACAGATCTATCGGAAGCAGAGTGGGGACAACAGTCTTCATCCAAAACCACCTCGAACTGCAAAGACTGCAGTGGCTTAGTTGCCATGGCTGGAGCTGGGTTACACCTCTTTATATTTACCCTGTATGGAACAGCTGTAACAAAAAAAAATGGGTAGGCTTTGCTTGACTCTGGCACGGAGAGAGCCAGCCCACTGTGTGAGCAGTGCAAAATCAGCTTAGTGTTGTCCCGTTTTATCATAATGAGCAGATACATCAGATAAACAGAGAAAAATCACAGTCATTGTTAGTGTAGAGTAACTAAAACTTCTCACACTGCTGTGAGTTAGCTTATGATCCTCACTGCTGTAGTTCAACAGAATTGTTCTCCTTGCACCAGAGAAGTATCAGTTGGCTTTAAAGCTGTAATCTTAAGACATCTGCTCTACTGCTGCCTGTAATTAGTGTAAAGGCTTTAATCACTGAAGGAGTCTAAAGTCTTGATAGAGACCAGTCTGTTCTCAAAATGACAAATTTTGAGTGATTGGTACTATCCATGCCTAAGCAGTTTCGGAAAACTGGCTGCTCGACTTTTGTGGTCTTGATCTTTAGTCTTCCCAGACATGCAAAGCAAATAGTCTCTATTGCATACTCAGTTTGTCATAATAATTTTGCTTGTGCTACTGTAGACTGTTCATAAATAAGATGCCTCTTTCAAATATTTTTATGGTGTATAGATGCCTGTGTCACAGGCCTTGTTCTGGAAGGAGGGGCAGTTTAATGGGAAACTCACATTTGTTCTCAGAACCCAAATGTCAGTTACTAGTTGAATTACTAAGGAAAAAAAAAAGCAAACTCACACTATCAGGTTTTATTTTCTAGACGTTGAACTTCAAGGGCACTTAGAATAAGGCTGATGTAAGCCTCGACCTTCTCGTAGCAGAAAGTTCTCCTGGAGAAAATTAATCTCTCTGCACTGGCTAACGTGCCCTAAGGAACTTCTGTCTTACCATGCATTATAGAGTAAGACTAGGGCCGTTCGTTGAAATGGCCTGTTATGAATACTGGGTTCCCCTAACTTTCACTAAGAACAAGAATGTGTGTTACAGAGCTGTGGTCTGTGGAAAAAAACGATTTTCTGTGCTGCCAACAGAATACACACATTCTCAGCTCAGGGTTTTTCCCAAAATGTTGGTTCTATGATTTTGTAAGTCTTTCTCAGTCATCTTCATGTGCAATCTTTTGGTCCACCTTACCTAAATCTTAGTGGCATTATTTCATCTAGTTATTCTAAAGAAACATTTTAACTCCTGGAAATGCACCAGCTCAAAAGTTTGGGGTTTGTTTGGGGGTTTTTTTTCTGACTGATAAGCCATGCAGTTTGCTTGAATTGCATATGTAATACTTTATTTCCCCTGCCTTATGAATCAGTGCATAATTTAAGTTTTAGAAGAGGTCCTAAGTCAGTACCCTTTGATGTCAGCAGACAGTAGATCGGACTCTGCTAATTCCATTTGAGTGATTACTGCAAGAACTACTCTGCTCTGAAAATAAAATTTCAAAAGCAGGATTTGTATTGTTTTATGGAATTAAGGAGTATGTGGCACAATGTGAATGTAAGTTTCAGACTTTTTACATTTTGATTGATTAGGACCTTTGCACATGGGTGGTTTCAGGTGTCATCTGAAGACTTTGGGGTTGGGAGTGGGACAGGAAATTGTTGTAAGATTACAGCCATGAACTGTAGTCTCTGCTGACTGCAGGGAAGTTGGTGACTGCATGGGACTTCTGTTGGCTAACAGGCATAATACCATTTCTTCGAAAACAGAGCTGGTTTGGAGCATTTCACATCCTCTCTGCTTTGACTGTGACCGTTACAGCCTGTGTCTACATCCACTGGAAGATGTAGAATTAAATGCTTTGAAATGGCACTTCAGAAGTTGCCTTCACACTGGCTTTTACTTACTCACTGATACCAAAGTTTGGTAATAAGGATCAAGCTTTTCATTTTTGCTAGGGGTCTGACCAAGCTCCATCCAATCAAGATCAGGCATTATCTGCCCAACAAGCTGCTGTAATTAACCTGACTGGAGTAGGGAATTTTATGCAACCTCAAGCCACAGGTATGTGCTCCCTGAGCCTCCTTTTGTAGTTAATTGTGTATGTTGACAAATTCACACTGAAATGAAGTTTGGTCTTAAAGAAGTCTTACCTTAGATCAGAACAATTTACTGTTTATTATCAGAACATGAATTATACCAGAAATACTAGACTTCCGAGGTATGGACTTTTCTGCTTTGTTTGACAGTTAAGTGTAGCAAATTGACAGTGTCACATGAAAACAAGTCACACTTGATAAAACCACCACAGAGAACTTCCACACCAAACTTCATTGAGAAATGTTTAACCCTGTGCTTAACATCTAGTACAAGAAACCTCTGTGTCTCTACTACATTTCATAATCTAATTACGGTCTAACTAACATAGTACATATATCATGTATACTTTATTCTGCAGTTTCAAATTTTACTCTGAAACTAATACTGTTGATCCCCCTTTTCTGTTACACTCTATTCCTATGTCTTCCTTCCCTGACCCTGACAAACTCGACCTGACCTCTTTGACCTGCCTGCTTTCCCCTTCTCCTTTCTTAGTGTTGTCTCAGCTTGGCTCTGCTGTGAACAGACCTGGGCAAAGCCTTCCTCAGCAGAGACTCCAGCTCTCTTCTGCCTTACAACAGCAACAACAAGCCTTGCAGCAGCAGCAGCAACAGATACAAGTAATCCAGCAACTTCACTCTGACTGTGTTAAAAAAAAAAAAAAAAATACAATTCTCAGCTCCAAAACAAAAAATATTGCCCCTTTGACTTTTTTTTTAAATTAAAAAAACACTATGATTTTGACAGACTATGTAATGAAAAATTTAAAACCTGTGGTTCTTTGAGCTTGGAGCGCTGAATTTATTTTTATTCACTGAAGCCATCCACCTTCCTGATCTGCTAACATTCAAGGAGTGCTTGTGGCACATGTCTAAATAAGCTCTGCCAGGTGCCAGTAGGTTTCAAAGTTGCATGAATGTAACCACCTGTAAGTTCAACTGTAGCGCTGCTACAGTCGGTAGGTGGAAGCAACAGCTCTGGCAATGCATTCCTTTAGCATTCTGTCACCCAGATGCTTTATGAAGATATTTTAGATGTTTTTTTAGCACACAGTCTCCTCTTTTTGATACATCTAGAAAATACATACAATGTGTACACTGAGAAGGTATTACAGCAGAAACACTCACCAAATGTCCACTGAAGTTGCTGAGTTACTGCAGTTACTGCAATGGAGGGGAAGGGCAAAGAAACAAAGCTGTCCAAGGACATGTGTAAAATGTTACTTATGCCCTCAGCAGGCTTCTGTGCCACTGGTGCTGCTTGACTGTACTCATTGCCCTAGCACTTGATGTATTCCTTTTGCAACCCGGTGCTTCCACCTTGTTTTATGTTCCCTCACCTTCCTCTCATTGTTCCTGATGTGAAACACAACTTCATGGTCAGCCCTAACAAGCTTTTTCTCCCCCTTCTCCTCCATGGCAGCAGTTGCGATTCTTGCAGCATCAAATGGCTATGGCAGCAGCAGCAGCACAAGCAGCTCACCTGCATCATCAACAGCATTCAGGCAGCCACTCAAAAAGTAAAAGGAAAAGAGGCACGCCAGCCCCTCCAAAATCCTGAGACTTCCCTTTTTTTATCCTCTCTCCCCTCAAGAATTTGATTCAGAGGGGATTTTTTTTGTTGTTGTTTTTTCAGATTAAAAAGGAGAAAGATTAAAATCAAATCAGTGTTTTATATTACTGATGGGAAAATGAACTTTTGATGTTACGCTGAAATAAATGAACTGGTTTTAGAAGCCAACCCTGCAGAACTTAGATTTCATCTATAAGACACTTAATTTTTTAACAGAATGTTTTATCTTGTATTTTTTACCACTCAGCAACGTTGTACATAGTATAAGGGTGAAAAACATTTTAGATAAAATGAACTTTGTAAATGTAGTATTGGTATTTGTTTATTTAGTACAAAAGGTTTGTGAACACTGTAACAAATACAATTTTTACAAATCCACTTTTAAAAAGATCTCTTTGTTCAGTTGGGCTTTATACTATTTATCACTTTGTCTATCAGCTTCTTAACTTCTTTGTGTCTTGTAATTGCTCTGGTGATACAGTCCTGCAGCTTGGCTCCTGTAAGAGGACTTCCACCTAAAAATTAAGAGGGAAAAGTTTGATTTTCTATTTATACTTCAGTTATGCATCTCTAAATGTCTTCTCCAAATGAGAGTGTTAAGGAATACAGTAATTCTCTTGAATAACAGCATCCACTTGTGGAGCATACAGCTTCCCCAGTTCTAGCCTCAGGCAAAGAAAACAGAAACGATCTACAGCTGTAACAGGAGACACGCTCAAAATCTGTCCTTTGTTGTATGTATGTCAAGCTGTGACTTCTTTTTGAACTTCAGCCATGCCACCTTTTTGAAAACTACTTTCAAGAGCAAGTCAAATGACTTTAAGTACTCAAGCAGACAAGCTGTTATCATGAAGCACCCACATTTTACAAAGAAAAGCAGATATATAACAGAATCACAGAATCATCTGGTTGGAAGAGACCTTTAAGATCATCTAGTCCAACCTTTCATCCTGCACATGGTCCCTAAACCACATCCTGCGGCACCACATCCACAAGCTTTTAAACACCTCCAGGGATGGGGACTCCCCATCACCTCCCTGGGCAACCTGTTCCAATGCTTAATGATCCTCTTGTGTAAAGAAATTTTTCCTGACATCCAACCTAAATTTCCCCTGACACAACTTAAGGCCATTTCCTCTCATTCTGTCATAACATGGGAGAAGAGACCAACCCGCGCCTCCCTACAGCCTCCTTTCAGGTAGTTGTGGAAAGCAATAAGGTCTCCCCTCAGCCTCCTCTTCTCCAGACTAAACAATCCCAGTTCCCTCAGCCG
>NW_010422057.1:2232-8052 GCF_000710305.1 Buceros rhinoceros silvestris | reverse complement strand
CGCTCTTCCTAAGACAAGTTCTCCCTAAACCCTTCGTGAGTTTCATTGCCCTTCTCTGAACCCACTCCAGCACCTCAAGGTCCTTCTTGAAGTGAGGGACACAGTACTCAAGGTGTGGCCTCACCAGTGCCAAGTACAGGGGGACAATCCCTTCCCTCCTCCTGCAACATCTAGGAAGGAAAAAAAGTCAAAGAAAAAAAAATTTCCAATGGTTCCTACGTAATAAACTTGGAAGTACCTGGTTTATGGACAGAACATAGTCTCCCTTCATCATCGGTTACAATAGTTACTGTTCCAGTTGCTAAGTCTTCTTCTTCAGCAGTTGGATCAACAATGAGTAATGTGCTTGTGAAAGAAAAACAAATACAGGTGTATTAGTAGATGTTGTTCCATTAACGTTACTGCAAAGTACACATAACTTACTAATTTTTACTCTAGTCTTACAAAATACTTGTAGGTGGAGTCAGTGCTGAAGCTTCTGTTTTCTTACCAAAATGCATCAATTTAAATAAAAGAAAAAACAAAGAATGTGGGAGATTCCACGCGTTCAAGTACACATCTGTTAAAGTACTAGCTGTTGAAAATACAGCGTTATGACCAAGTGTCATATATGCATGACACCCACGTACCGCAGGAAGATGCCATTAAACAGCCATTTGCAGTGTGCAGTCACCTGTTTTGTAGTTACACAAAGACAATGGCATTGTTTTTAGGTGAAGGGTGCACTACTCCCAACCAGACCTTAAGGCAAAACTCACTTCCAACAGCAAAGTCACCAAAGCAGTGCTCAGTTTCTTGTCAGAACTCTTTATACGGCTCAGATTGGGACTAGTTCAAAAGTGGATTTACTGGGTTCCTTAAGACAGCCAAAAGAAGCTGTCATAAATCACATGATGCATATCATTAAAAGAGATTAAATACTGTAATTTTTGAACCATTTAATAAGTTAAAATACAGTAAACCAATGGAAAAAAAAAAGAGGGCACATGCACTGTGCCCTTTGCGTGACACCAGGAACCAGCACCCACGAATTGCTCGGAGGATCAGACTTACTATTCAGGTACAGGCTGACTCCACAGGAGCCAGCTGTGGAGCAGCACCATGCTCTGCTCCAACGTTCCTCGCCCACAGCCAAACTGACCAGCAAACCACAAGTTTGCACAGAAGCAAAATGTCTCTGGAAGCCAGAGAATGCAAAGCACATTATATAGCGGGCTGTGACCACAGCTGTAGAAAAACTAATAAACCAGAACTGGAAAGAAAAAATCCCACAACCCTCCCCCCGCCCCAAACCACACAACACAGACACACACAGGAGCACACCCCCTCAATATTTAGCTTTGGGCACTAAAGGAAGACTCAAGTAACTTGTGTGATGCAACAGTCAGTTTTAGTGAAGGAACCAAAGCCCAACAGACTGTCACTGAAGCCTTCTTCCAAAGGCACCATTCTTGCCTATGGATAAACATGTGTGATTTGTGCAAATAATACCCTACTGACAACATCCCCCTATCACGCTATCCAAAGTCTTTCAGTCAACATCAAACTTCTGACCCATAAGAACTTAATAAAGCAATTAACAGAAATACTCTAAACTTCTGATAACTCTCTGCATTGACGCGTTCTGGTAATGGCTTTGTCAACATTTGAGTTTAGTGCTCCCCCCACCCATCTCATACAGGCTCATTAATCATTTCTGCGAATACAGATTAATGTGTCAAACACTGACATCTCTTCATACCCTAAATCTTAAATCGGATCCATCACACAGTGAGCATCATCTTATTTGTCATTTTCTACTTTTCAAATGGATATCACCATAACTAACTGCACTTCTTCCAAACAGCAGCAGAACACGTGCTTAACACATTTGGACTAAGGAAGAGCCAGTAAACAATTCCAGGTGAGGAGTCCAGTTATCAGACGTGATTATTATTTTGAATTCTCATAATTGGATTCTTTACCTACATGAACAATGACTTCAGAGTGCTGGTCATGCTTCATCTTGGGAAAAATTATGTTTTCAATTATCCAGAGATTCTCTTGTTCTAACTGGACCATTCCTTCCTACTTCCTCTGCTGACTAAATCCTTGTATAAGCTGTTCCAAAACTACTGTCTTTTGTATCACTTACATACACTTCTAAAACATGAATTGCATTGGTGACATTCTTTCATCTCAAACGTACAAAAACATAAACCAATAGCTTGTCCCATACTTTGAAGCCTATCTTTTAGGTTGGGAACCAGTTCTGCTTCAAGTCACAGAAGGAAGTTGGGCAGAAGTTGGTTTTGTTCCGCACAGACATTGACACCACAGAACTGCAGGTCAGCACAAGAGAGGCCATGGATTTAAGAGGGGGTGAAACAGCACGGCCTGTGACTGCATGCGCTTCACTAGCACAAGTGCAGAAACGTCACTGGTAGCATCCCCTGCCTCTCACTTCTTTTACACACACAAGTTGTTCTCATAAGGACAAAACAGTTACGAACTTACTCATCAAATATAGCAAATGATGTGGCAACCGGATGATTTCTGATAGTCAAAGGACTCTTCTGTTTTAAATTAACTTCTGATAAACCAGTTTCTTCATTTATAGTAACTGATGGCAATTGTACTGAAGAGATGAAAAATGACAACAGTATAACATTAAACATTGCTGCATTTAGTACACTGACAGATGTCTAAGACCTCTGAAATACTCAAGCCGTTCTTTTAAGCCACTGAAAATTGATCAGAATAGAGTTTTGGCTACATTACCGATGTTCTGTATGCAGAAATTCTTAAATTTGAGCAAAGTATTTAGCTTACAACTGCCAGTTCAAGGAAGTATTTAATTTTTCTCCTCAAGGTAACATTATTCCTTACAGAGAAGCAATTCTGCTTATGCTATGCCATACAATTACAACACTTCAGTCGATTTGACAAAAAGTATTTTTTCGCCAAAAAGTCTACGGGACATAAAAAAAACCCCGAATACAGTATAATCTCATGAATTTAATATATCCATAGAAACAGTGCTATCTGCTCTTCAGATAACTCTTGCTCTAACAACTCTTACAGTGTTAGAGACAGGAAAATCGAGAGCAAAGTAACTGTAAGAACTCAAAGGCAAGAATACACAGCGATGAGGAGGCCTTGCTGCAGCGTAAAGCTTCCCTTTATACTGCTGCCTACATCTGTTTATCACCCACATTCCTTTGAAGAATCAATCCATAGGTTGTATGCACAAAAATGGGGTTTTTTTCAAACTACAATGCATTAAGCTAGGAATATTCTGTTGTGACAAATAAGCAAAGCCCCCGACAACTTACTCTGCCTACACAAACTACAGTAACAAGGTCAGACCCTGATCTAGACATTAAGGTTGTTTATAACCACTGCTGAAAGATTCAGATCTCCAACACAGAGAACACATGGCAGAATAGCGGTTAGTCTTGTATGAGACTAGTAATACGTGTACAAAAAGATCCTATTCCCAGGTGTGATGCATCTGTGGTATCCACACCATCATTTCCGCTTTGTGTTTGTGTTTTAGTAATTTAGCATTCACTTGCCAGGAAAAAAAAAAGCAGTCTTATGGAATTGTGAACCAGATACATCTGCATCATGACTCAAAACTAACTTACTTTTCCAAGCCACGTTAATCAGTGTGTCTCTTGCTCTAGAGAAGACTCACCATTTTTTAATGCTGCTAACAAAGCAAAGGCACTGGCATCCAAAACGTTTCCATCATAGTCCAGACATATGATATCACAGTATAACACCCAAGCAAGCTATGAAAAAAAGGTTGGCACGTGTGAGATACTATGGCAGCTAAGCAAATGGTCAGTATCCAAGAAAATGCTGGGCACATGAACAAAGATACCTCTTCCTATCATACGGTGTTTACACTTCATATGTAAACAAAACTATGAGGAATAAAAAGCAAAACCAACAACAAAACAACTTATATCCCCAAATACCTTTATGTCTCAACTCTCTGATCTTGTTAGCCTGCCCCTCTTTAATTTAAGATACAACTTACCTTGCCATTTGCAATACACAGATCTTCCTTCGCTATTATCTGTGAACTAAAATAAAATGAGACAGTAAACCAGGAAACAGGAATTATCTTGCAGAGATGTTCCTGTTTTAAATGCACTAAGACAGTTCTTACTTCTCAATCACATCTGCAATGAACTGGCTTGCTGCTTGAGCCTCCTCACCAGGTGGTCCAGAGCGGAACCTCGTCGAGCAGAGGGATGGCAGTTCAACATTTGGAACTAGGTAACAAGAATCATTAGTCATAAACTAAAGAAAGCAGGCAGTGGGATATCAAAACCAGAAAGAAAACAAAATGGTATTAAGAGTTCGTATTATGTACTTCAAATGAAAGCCAAAACCAAGAATTTTTCAGTAAAGCCTTCCTACTTCTCCCCTAAATAAAGTTATGCATGAGTTTGTATTACAGAACTTGTCATACTCTGTACTCAGAAAGTGTATATTCTATGAAGAAGCGCATACCCCTAACTATAATCTTCTGTCTGTAATCCTGCTAGGAATATGACGACCTCACAAACTCCTAAGAGTTAAGGATTCTTAAGCAGATCAAGAAACAACAGCATTTTCATCCCACTGCCTGACTGTACTGGTGTCTGCTATCCGTCAAAGTCCACCAATACCTATGGATATCCATTGATACCTATGCTATCTGTTTTCCATCGACCACTAAAACCTGATGCTTTAGACTTGGAGCAAAAACATGCATGACCATTTGGGGGCGGGGGGAACCATGATCAAGTTCATTGAGAATAACTTTGGAGATGCCTTATAAAAGAGGGATTTAGTCTAAGCTCTCAGTTCCACAGAATTATTTTATGTCAAAAGAAACTCAAAACAGGAGTGAGGATGTACCTCTGGGGTTTCTACAGTTCTCTGAAAAAAACCCAGGGTTTATTTCACTTTAAGAGGTTTGGTTTATTTTTCTTGTCTACTGGCATTTCAAGACAAAAGTTAATGTGCCTTTGCACAACCTTGCATGCCAGAATCTTTTACAGGTGAACTACCTTCCCCCTCTTAACATACATACTTCCCCCTACTGCAGGTTTGTTTTCAGCCTAGCCTGGAAACTGCAAGAAGGAGGAAGCTTTATGTGGGAAACTCCCAAGCAGGGCAGGGGAAATCCTGAAATTTCTGAAGTACCACTGCCTACAAGTAAATTTAGAAACTGATTTTACAGGAAGTAATACAATTTTACCAAAATTCATTCTTTTAAGAAGTCTTCTCAAGACACTCTATCTTCCCCATCATTACAACCTTTTAGCTGAAGCAACACAAGACCTGAGAGTAAGATCCATACTGAAAAGCTTACCGATATATCCCTTATTAGCAGAATCTGCTGCGGGTGCAGCAAGTTCCTGGAGAAAAAAAGACAAAAAAGAGAGCTGGATTTTGTACAAAAAGATTTTCCAGCTGTTCTACATACAAATGATCATTTTCTTCCCAGTTATCACCACAGTCAGATTTACAAGAGCCATTTTTAGTCAGTTCCTCTCTGCATTTTTCCTGTGGAAACTCAATACAGAGATGTGCAGTCGCTTGTCTCAGTTCACGGCAGGCCAGCAGTAAAGTTGAGGCTACAAGGCACTTAATAGTCCAGCCGACTAATTCCCAATGCACTTACTGATCAGTGCTCAGTAACTCCTCAATTATACAGCTTTTACCTAGAAATTACAAAGACTTTATTTTTGTACGCGTCTTCCCCCCTACACAATACAAACCACAAAAATACATCTTCTCAGACGATACAGGCAGGATTAGACAATTGAATTATATATT
>NW_010422057.1:0-2092 GCF_000710305.1 Buceros rhinoceros silvestris | reverse complement strand
AAGAGTGTAACTGTGTCCAACTGACTCTGCAAGAGCTTCATTCTAAACACAAACACACAAGTTCAGCTAACAGCAAAATTAGAGTAAAAACCAACCATACCGCTTTAACTCCACAAATCACCGTAGTATTTCCTAACTTCACCAGGGCAGAACCATCTGCAGTCGTAATTGAACCTGAAGAGAAAAAGTGCTGTTTAATAAAACCTGGCTTTCCATTCACAAAGCGTTAATGAATATCCATCTTCACAAAGAGTTTACTTTCCATCATCTTATACTAAACACAGGTGAAACAAAGTCTCACCAAATCCAGGGTGGAGCAGAATCTCTCTAGTAAACAGTCAATGACAGACAATCACAGAATGGTTGAGGCTGGAAGGAACCTCTGGATGTCACTTGGTCCAACCCCCCCTGCTGTAACAAGGACACCTACAGCCAGCTGCCCAGGACTGTGTCCAGGTGGCTTTTGCATATCTCCAAGGACAGAGATTCCACAATGCCTCTGGGCAACCTGTTCCAGTGCTTAATCATTCTCACAGCAAAAAAGAATTTCCTCGCATTCACAGGCAACCTCCCGTGCTTCAGCCTGTGCCCACTGCCTCTGGCCCTAGTCCTGGGCACCACTGGAAAGACCCTGGCTCTGTTTTCTTTGCACCCTCCCTCCAGGTATTTATACACATTGATGAGATCCTCCTAAGCCTTCTCTTTTTCATGCTGAACAGCATCAGCTTTCCCAGCCTTTCCTTGACGATGAAGTGCTCCAGTCCCTCCATCATCTTCATGGCCCTTTATTGGACTTTCTCCAGTACGTACAAGTCTTTCTTGTACTGGGGAGCCCAGAACTTGTCACGACACTTCAGGTGTGGCCTTAACAGTGTTGAATAAAGGAGAAGGATCACCTCCCTCAACCTGCTGGCAATGCTTTGCCTAATGAAGCCCAGGATAACATTGGCCTTCTATACAGCAAGGGCACGGTGCAGTACACACTCAGCTTGGCATCCACCAGCACCTCCAGATCCAGTTCTGTCAAGCTGCTTTCCAGCTGAGTGCCCCCCAGTATATACTCATGCCTGCGGTTGTTCCTCCCCAGGTGCAGGACTCTGCGCTTCACCTTGCTGAATTCCATGAAGTTCCCATTTCTCCAGCCTGTTGAGGCCCACTTGCATGGCAGCACGACCGCCTGGCATACCAGTCCCTCCCCCAGTTTGGCGTCGTCTGCAAACTTGCGGAGGGTACACCTTGCCCCATCATTCAGATCATTAATGAAGACATTGAACACAACTGGACCCAATACTGATCTCTGGTGCACATTTTTAAACTGGAAATCACAAATGGTTATTACTGTAAGTCCACTTTCTGCCTGCCTTACAGCCAGACCTAATGGAAGGCAGCATTGTACAATGGAAGAGAGCTGCAGGGTCAAGTCTGAGCAATAATCAGCAACTATTCCATGGGGGTTCACTGACCTGTATTTTACTTTTAGAAATCACGAGGTCTAAGAAGGGCAGGCAAGGCTGCTCACTGCATAAGAGGTATCTTGCCTCTACTTGAGACAGTTGCTCATCAAGCTTAGAACAAGGCAGAAGCCAGGAGTCACTCTGCGTCTGTCAAGACGCTAGGGCATCGCTTTTGCACCGGTTAGTATATGCTCAGATGTTGCTGTCAGCATCTACAACATAGGCTGCCGATCTTAGAGACAGGCTTCCATGACTACCTAAACTGTGCTGTGCATATCAGACCAGGAGCAGAACTGAATAACAATGCTCAGTTATATTACTGTACCACTTACTCCCTTTAATGCTTGTTGAAACTATAAATAAAAATCCTTCTTGTTTCAAAATGCAAGCACCAAGAAAACTGATTAGCAAGTCATTATGGTCACTATCATAATCTGAGATTAACAATACCTCCCTCATCGTTATTATTATTCCAAATAAACACTTGCCTATGTTGACAGTGGTTGCCCGGAATTCACCTAACTCCCTTCCATCCGGTCGACAGTTCTCTTTCTAAACAAAAATTACAAAGTTCAAATCAGAACACATATTTTATTAAATAACACACCAATATTTATGCTATATAAAATAATATTATA
>NW_010422056.1:0-8613 GCF_000710305.1 Buceros rhinoceros silvestris | reverse complement strand
GCATATGTATGTATATATAAAAATTCAATATAAAAAATTCTGTATTAACAGTTAACCATAACACTGCACAGGGTTTTTGAGTTCTCAATAATTGTGCTGGAGTTGTTCACTACCTTTGGCACCAATCAGTCCTGTCAATTTGTGCTGAATAAAATACAGACCTCAACCCAAGAACAGTTTTGCTTCACTCATGGCTTCTTGTATTCCGGTGATATACCGCATTCTCTTCAAGCAGCACTTGTGCTTTCTTACTCATCCTATGTATCGTATGTATTTTGGAATCCTGTTGTTCTCGGTTATAAATACTTTTTAAATTATATTTCAGCATGTTGAGGATCTTATTCTTTTCTTTCCTTCTTCCCTCCATTCCCCTCTTTCCCACACTGTTCCGACTCTGGACCCTTGCCATTCCCCTCTCCCTCAGCATGTAGCTTTCCCATCCTCCCTCACCCACTTACCATCCTGCAAGCACTTAAGTTTTAGCCAGAACTGACCTAGCCTGGCAGATTAATTCCCACCAGCAATCATCACTTCTCCACTCCCTCTGCCAAATCCTCACCTTAGAACAAGCAGTCTGAGAACTGAGAAAGGTTCAAGAACATAGAAAAGAAGGTTTATGCCTCCTTCTGCTGCTGTTGTATATTTCTGTAACAGTAATATTATAATATGTAACTACATAGTGCATGTTACAAACAAGTGAAAGCACCTTTTAAAATATTCTTGTATCAAATCTATATTCAAAATAGTAAACATTGAAAGACTATTATTAAAAAAAAAGATGATATGATACTTCTTTGGTATTGGTTTTATACCCTCCAGGACTCCCGTTCTTGGCGGGCCTCGGCCGCCCCGTGCCCGGGTCTGTGATGTCTGGAGGTAGAGCAGCGACTCTTTCACGGGCACCCCCTTGCCGTGGGGAAGGAGCTTGCCTGCCCACGTGAGGTTGAGAGCTGTGCTGGTGGTGGCCTGTGCCTCCGGTGCCAGACAGGTCTCAACTGAAGGGTCAGACAAAGTGTGTCCACGGGCAGGATGGGCTCACTAGCCTTGGGGCAGCCATCCTAGGAGAAGGACAACTCTGACTCCAAACCCGGGCAGATGGAGCTCGTTTAGCCCTCCAAGGCTCATCCATCTAAGAGAAGGATACTCTAACCAAACCTACGACCTGAGGACTTTGCTGTCACCGTCCAAGCTCGCCAGGCCCTGGCAGATGAACTTCAGGTGTAAAGGGTGGAGCCAGTTCCGCGCACGCTGGTACCTCACCTAAAAAATCCACCACGCTGGCCCGAAGGGTGCACTCATTGCTTGCAGTGAGCGTGGGAAAAGCGCTTCCCAGATCTTCGTTCACCAAGCCAAGCCATGATTGGTTTTATACTAGTAGTACAAATTTTCTCAGCGGAAAACTTCATTTTTTTGAAGCAAGTTCTCTCTATTTAGTGGTCAAAATTAGACATCTCTTAAATACATTAGTTTACTTTTTAACTGGACTCAATATAGGTATAATTAGATGAAAAGAGGTGTCTAATAGTTAAATGATATGAGTTTTAGTTAGGAAAGATAGCACACCAAAATGCACTATTCTAATTCTTCTGTGATCCAGAGCTTGTCTGTAATTATTCAAGTCATCTATTGAGCTTCTTTCTGTCATATTTCTTATATTCTTACAGGCAATCCCAAGCATTGCTCACATCCTGCAGATACCTTAAAATGCATAAACACTCTCTGAGAAAAGTGAATATTTTAAAACCTGGAACTAAAAGTTTAAATTTACTAAGCTGTATACACTGTCAATTAAAGTTAATTTGGGTGAAAAAATTGCATTCTTCTACTCTTGAGTCTTGAACTGGAATTCCAACAGTAGTGATAGAACCTCATGGCTTCACATGAAATAACTTATTTCTTCTTTATGATGATATTGATAAAATTATTTTTTTATTTTCTTGTCTTTCAGTTGCTCAAATTATCTTCTAGAAGGCTGTTTCTATTGTTTTGTAGGGTGCAACGTCACCTTTTAACTTACAAATATGTAAAGAACAGAGGCTTTGCACCTGTAGTATCCTCAGGGACTACTCAAATGCAATTAATTTGACTAGACACTGGATGTCAGTGTTGTCATTTTATATTAAAAAAAAAAAAGGAAAATAAAGAAAATCCAAGGTGTAACTAGAAGCTCAATATAGAAGAAGTCTAATTGAATCGCTCAGCTGAGAAGCTTATTAGCATTCTGTATCTTCATGGTAGGTAGGAAGAACCTGTTGGCTTTAAAAAAGCAGCTCTCCATAAAGGTTTTGATTTCTATTAAGAACAAACAAACAGATGAAAAAACACTTAATCTAAATGGACATCTTAGGAATCTGTCACAGGGCTTTTACATGGTAATTAACATTCAAAAATCCATTTAATCAGAATGATGAACGGAGCACTGTATGAGTGACGGTATTTGTTGTATGGTTAATTTTGTACTTGGTTTTCCAAAAAATGCCTTGATTTAACTCACGTCTAAAATAAAAATTCAGGGGGAGTTGGACTAGATGACCTTTGAAGGTGCCTTCCAACCCAAAACGCTCTGTGATTCTATGATTCTAATAGTATTTCCTGAATAAATTAGAAATGTTTAAGTTTAAAGAACTGGGGAAGAGAAGATGAAAAATAAGAGAGTGATTTTTCAAACTTAATCTTGATGTAAATGAGTTTAGATTTTAATTACTTTCAGCCTTTGTTAATATTTTGAATGGTACTTTATATTTTGGGTAATCTAAATAAGTATTTATACGTATTTTTATTTAACAAGAACTAAGCCATTGTAATCAGAGAGTAAGTGGCTGACAGGAAGATCCTCACTGAACAGCCTAAGAGGACAAGAAACTGACTACTGTCAATACCTAGGTGGAATTCAAGTACCTAAACAGAGGTGTCTATGCCACAGTTTTCTTCCTGACCTTCAATCACACTCAAGAAAATCACAGTCCTGTATGTCCTTGATTGTATCTGCCAGCTCCCTGTTGATGTCTTGATGCCTTACCTCTTTAAGATTGCACTAAATACTGTTCAAATTGCTGAAAAGCTGAAATTTTTCTCCTCACTTTCCCAAACAACTTCTTGAGTGCCCAGAAGGTTAAAGGAATATAGGCCTGTCTGGCTGCTAAGAGGTTGGTGAAGGAATCAGATTGGGAAATGATTCCACTGGTGAGAATTATAAAGCCTGGAAATTGCCTAGAGAGGCCTATCATTGAAGTCTTTAGGAAAAGGTTAACCAAAAATGTCTGTCAGGAGGAGTGCTAATATTGCCTTTGAGCAGACTGAAGGACAAAATTATCTCCTAAGACCCATGTTATGATATTTCTCAGATCTTAATCAAAATTATTTCTGCCATAATAATTTACTAATACAGCAATTTTCATCCCAAATAAAATACAATTGAAAAATATGTAGAAGGAAGCCACTCAAAGAAGAATCAATGGCTCATATAGATTTTTATTGGATGAGACAGTTGGTAAAAGGATGTGACCAATGTTATTAATCTAAATGTTCATAGAAGAAAATTTCTGTAGTTGCAGAAGATACTAAGAACTAAACTGGGACAGTAGAATATTCCCGTTCAGGAAGAAAAGTTTGAAAATATTTTCTGCTCATAAAGAAAAAAAGTAGAAAAATTTCTGCCTACCTTTTTGTATTGCAGCAAAGCTGAGGCAATACCTAGTTGAGGTTGGAAGCTGCCTGGTTTTGCTTACTCCACAGGCTCCTTGCACAGGACTTGTGACAGTCCTCATGCTCATCTTACCTCAGCATGCTCAAATATAATGGTAGAGTTAAACCAGCAGAAAGCAGAGCTCTTTAGAGTGCTAACTGTTTAGTACCGGTTTACCTCCCTGACCTAACTCATGCAAATGCTAAATACATACCAGTGCTAATACTAAATTAAGATAAAAATGTGCAAGGACACAACTTCTTGAGCAATAGCCTAAACGTAGTATGTTCTCAGAGTATATGAAGGACTAAATTTAATGCAATGGACTGGCTTGTATTCAAGTCATACATTTGTTTTTGTTTTATTTCTTAGATTTAGCCAAGATTATGGGAGATTGAATCTGTAGCCCAATGGAGCCAAGGCTGCTGTAGCTGTGTGTCCCAGGTCCAGACAGCAGTGAGGCTGAGCATGTATTATCAGTAGGTCCATGCACAAACACACATATGCAACAGGTGTGTATATACACATCAACATAGACAGACACAATCAGCACTCACATCAACACAAACAATACCAAAGATATCAACTTGTGCCTCTCTCAGGCTGATTAGGATGAAGGTTGAAGGTCTGTTAGTGAGAAGTATGTATATGTGCAGCATGGATTGCTGCAGAAGCTGAGCTCAGACACTCAATCCACCCGGCAGGTGCCCCTGGATCCCAATGTCTCCAAGTTTGGCATTTGAGAATATGAGTCCCGGTAGCTGCAGCTTAGCATCAGCTGCTATTAGAGACCCCCTTACTCACTCCTCCATCTTCCTCCATTCTGCCCCAACACTACACACACATGCTACAGATCCCTTGGTAGCTGGCCTTGGACATGAAATCCATCCATGAGCTGGTCCTGGATCTTCACTCTCCCCAGGTGCTTCATCCCTAGACACACCTACACACACAGAAATACACATGCATATATGTGGTGGTATGATCCCTCTGACGTTGGAAGCCCACTTGAGACCTGAGGTGATTTCTGTCTCCATCTCCATACCCCCCATCCCTTTTTCCCCGCCTACAAACCAACATAGGGCAGGTCAGACATGGATTGCAAAACATGGCAAAACAGAACACTAAGGCACCTCCTTGATGTGCTGGGCCCCGATTTCCCAGCCTTGCACTGCTCGCCCTGTCACTTGGGAGTCAGTCATCTCCTGATAGCCTGGTACATCCACACTTGTCACCTTGTTAATCTTAAATTGATCAGTGATTAAGAGCCGCTAAAAATCAACCCTTCACCATTAACAAATCTTGGATTTCTGCCTAATAACAACTGTGTTGGTATTTTTTTCCTGGGACAACATAAAAGCATGTCATGGTTATTCCCCAGACCCTATGGTCTCTCCAGCAGATATCTGGGACTCCGCAGCCCTCCAAAAGACAGCTCGTACTGTTCTCTTACTCTGCAAGACACAAACACAGACACATTTCTGGTTCCCAGATCATGTCACTGACCCACCAGCTCATGCAACTGGATCTTCACAAACACTCACACTCACTTGCATGCCTGCACTTTCTCCTGTTGCTGCACCACAGACACACAGGCTCTGACCCTGGTCCCCCCAGGGCTGGCCCTCAGATCCACATACATACAGTTGCACACCACACAAAGACTCCTAAGAAATGATTTAGGAATGGTGTTTAAGCATCTCTTTGATTTTTCATATAATTCTGGCCTGTTGAAATGAAGTAAATTAGCAAGGTGGGAGCTGGTTGTTGTCAGCCCCAGCGCTGGTGTTTCATGCTGCAGAACTAGAGGAAACATCAAAGCAGTCAGATTTGTCTACATCTGTAGTAGTAGAGTCCAGTTCACAGGCTGTGGCAGTTGTAATGCTTTTGTATGGTGCTGGCAAGATAATAGGGAGGTTTACACACAATTTTACACTTTATTTGACAATTCTAAGATTACAGCTTTTTTCATTCATTTTCCAAGTTTTGGGCTAGCAAACTTGTAATGGGTTAAGGCTGGACTGGCCACTAGAAAAATGAGAGATGATCTCTGTTAACTCTTCTCCCCTCCCAAAGGGGAAGAGAAAGGGAGTAAGGGAGAGAGAGAGACTTATGGATTGGAAAAGAAAACTAAAAGTGCTTAAATGGAAATAATAACAATAAAATGAAATATATACAAATATATAAAATACCAATACCGAACCCAACCCCTCACCTTATGGCAACCCTATCACAGTCACCACTGATGCTGTGGGCAGACACTGGGGAAGTCCCAGACCAGACTCAGTGGCAGATCAGAACCAAATTCAGGAGCTGGATTCTGGAACTGGATTCAGGAATGCACAGATTGGGATCAAAGGCAAAAATCAACAGTCTTCCTTGGATGTCAGCCATTGAAGAAAGCATGACCCCTTGTGATCCCTCAGCTTATAATGAATATGATATATATGAGATGGAACACCTTGCTGGTCAGTTTGGGGTCACCTCTCCCGTCTGCTCTTTCCCACAGGTGCAGCCTCTAACTTACTGCACCCCCACCGTGGTAGACAGGATTTAGCAGTGACCTTGGTCTGCACAGGAGCAAGCATAATCGAGAGCCTTTCTGCATCCCAATCCCTAGTAATAACTATAAACCTGAGGCATTATCACTACTAGAAGCAGACCCTGTCTGCAAAATATGACATTAACTCCAGAAAGTGAAGTTAGTTAGAGAAGACTTAGATGAGTAGTAAACTCAATTGACAGAATTGACTCTGTTCTAACTCAAACGAGCACAACAGATTTGGGTTAAATAGTACAAACTTTTTGATCACTTCCAACAAGCAGAATGGACAAAACCACCTCCTCCCTCTGCAAGTGTTTAGCTATTCAAACATGGAACATGCCAGGCCATTCACCCTGAAAACCACTCTAGCTGTAGTCATAGGGACTGAATAGTTGAGAATAGCACAACCAGGACAAGATACAGAAGAGAAGAGGAACAAAATTGCAGAGAAAACCATTTGAGACAAAAAGCACTTTAGACCAGGCAGATGGAGGGGCTGTGTTAAAAAAGGCATTAAAGTGTACATTTTTCTGTGGGACTCAACTTCATTTCTTACAGCTGTTTGCATGTGAGTTTGAACGAGGCAGAAACCATCAAAAAGTGAAAAGGGGACCTAACTTTTACCATGGTGGAAGGTTTCCTCCCTGGGATTGAAGTTGATGTCTGTATTTCCCCATCAGATCATATCTGGTATCAATAAAGACGCTTAATGGAAAGTTTTTGTAATGGAAACTTAAGAGATGTATGTCAAGAGATGCAACTGAAATGTGTAAGATGTGCTTTGAATATATAAAGTGCTTATGTAAACCTAGCTCCTGTAAGAATCAGGTGTCTATTCCCAATTTGGGAATAGACAAAATTCTTGGGGACTTTAGACAAAAATTTTACATTGCTTTTATTGTCTATCTCTAAAAGTGTGCTTTATTGTTAAACATATTACTATTTTTTAATCACTCAGATGCTATACAGAAAAGCCATGAGAAAAAGATAAAAACATAAGAAAATTAATAATTCTGCTTTTTCTGTTTTACACTGTTGGAAATTTTAATTCCACAAGTACATTATTATGCTTACTCAAGGTATTTCAAAGCCTTATTCAAAGGCTAAAGAAATCATAGAATCACAGAAGGTTTTGGGTTGAAAGGGACTTCAAAGGTCATCTAGTCCACCTCCCTCTGCAATGAGCTCAGGTTGCTCAGAGCCCTGTCCAATGTGGCCTTGAATGTTTCCAGAGATGGCACTTCTACCACCTCTCTGGGCGAGTGTTTCACCACCCTCACTGTTACAGAATTTCTTCCTTATGTCTAGTCTCAATATACCCCCTTTAACTTTAAAACCATTCCCCCTTATCCTGTCATGACAGGCCCTGCTAAAAAGTCTGTCCACATCTTTCTTATAGACCACCAGCATAATGGAGCTGAACATTAAACTGATTCATTTAAGTAATCTTTATGTAATTCTTTAGATAATGTAGTACATTAGCACTTTTTCCAACCTTACAGAGATGGAATAAACCAATAATGGCAAAACAAAATTATCTACAACAATAAAGCATGTTTTTTTCTGTGGTGAAGTGCTTAACAGTTGAGTTATAACAGTAGTGACATTATTACAGTGGTTAGCCACCATACAATGTGTTTCAGTGGTATTAGGTAGTGCATTGTAATACTTCATGATGTGAATCCAAGAGACAAACAGTGAAAACAGGTAAAAGGACTAAATAATATTACTTGCAGTTGTTGGAGGAATAATGGGTGAGTGTACACTGAGCAGCAGACAAAAAACATGCTTCACATCTGATGAATTGCATTGCCAACATATAAAGTAACATAAAAATTTTATAGTAATATTATGAATATAATGGGGACCAGAAGAACTGAAAAGCATTGGAAGACGGCGAGAAGAAGAAGTACGAACACATTGCTTGAGTGCATGCAATTGGAAAGGCTATATTTTGACTTCCTTTAAGAAAGATTCAAGAAGTTGTGACTTTGAGACTACTGTCTGAATTAATGTTTTTCGTTTTTGGTCTAATACCTGCCCTGGTTTGAAACTATTGGGCTGTTATCTCACAAGGTTTTGCAACTTGTTGTAGTTTGGTGAGGATTGTAAACCTACCAAAAAACACATAAAGGAGTGCTTAGTAGCTCATTAAGTCTTGTTTAGGCAAGGAAAAAGAATGTGAAACACAGGTTTTACTCAAAGGGGTTGAAAAACAGAAGTGTTTTAATGGTGAACACAATTAAAACCACAGAACAATCATTTAAAGTTGAACAGGACTGGAAGAGAGAGAGAGATAGAGACATGGAGAGATACATAAATACATAAATAGGCATGATGATAAATACATAAAGAGGCATATACAAGTATAATACAGTCTCCC
>NW_010422055.1:0-11227 GCF_000710305.1 Buceros rhinoceros silvestris | reverse complement strand
GTGTGCGACACCTCCCTGAGAGTCTCCGTCGCTCGTCCCCAGCGGCCTTCTCGGCTCTCCTGCGAGGGGCTGTGTTTTATAGCAGCCGTAGTTAATGGTTTGTGCTGGAGGCCTGACTCTTGCAGTGTCCCGCGTGTCATCGCGTAATGATGTTCTTCCTTCAGGTCCTGCTCTGCTGTTCGTAAAGACCAGCCAAGGAAACGAAGAAGGAAGAAGATTTTATGCTTGTTCAGCTTGTAGGGATAGAAAAGATTGTAACTTTTTCCAGTGGGAAGATGAGAAGGTAAGAGAGCTGTGCTTAAGACTATGATAAATGTAGGGAATTTTTCCCTCTATTTTATAGAATACTGGGGGAAAATAAAAGTATATTTTGTTCTGGGAGTCTGTGGCAATTCCTGTTGTGCGGGTTTTGTCTAATAGTTTATATTCAGAAGAGCACTTATTCTGTCAGGAGCACATGTGTAAAATATAACTTTTAAGGAAGGCTGTGTACATTCTGAGCAGAACTGGCATTTGTTACTGTATTGCCACACACTTAGGTATTCAAGTTATAAAGTTTGCCAATGTTGAACAAACAGGGTAGTTCTGATCCCAAGATCTCCTCATCTTCCATGACTAAGACAGAGACAATCTGGTGGATATAGGCAATTAATGGGCTATGCAAAATAGGGAGATGGTGGGGATAAATGTGATGCTCAGTAGCCTCAGAATATGTCTAGCACTTTAGATAAAGAACTTTGCTCAGATAATTGTATGGTAGCAAAATTGGGATTGATAAGTATTCATGGTGAGCTTGCCACGGTTTTTGTCCACAACATTTTGTGTTCTTTTTTGTGTTTCATAGATGAGTGTGTTGTGTCATGGTCATTGTCCTCAGCAAGTTGGCAGGCTGGAGTTTAATAGGATTCATAAGCAGTTCATTGCTGTGCTGGTTACTGCTGAAAAGATCTAGAAATATCTAATATATTCTAATATTCTAAATCTAGAAATAGATTTAAATGTTATTCATAGTGAAATTTCATTTTGGATGTTACTTGTAGCATGGTGTCTTGCGTTGTGTTCAATTTTACTCTCCCTTTAAACAAATCAGTTCCATAAGTTTTGCGCAAATGTCTTGAAACAGTTAACTGTGAAACCGTAAGTACATTTTGTGGGAACAAACAGAAGACTTTGAGAAGAGCTGTCATGCTCTTAAAATAATCACAAACAAAAGACTTGGGCAACGTTTCAACTGTCACCAGTTGTTCAGGATCAGATCATAGTTCTTCAGAGGGAATGCGACTCCTGGCATGCTCTGATGGAAAGGGCGTCTTGTTTCTGTCCTCATCATAATCACATTTCGAGGTTTTCTCTGAGTATTGCACGTGGTAGAGGGATGAAATACTTCTGCTTCTTTTTTAATTCACAGTGGGAGTCTCATTTTGCAGCATGCCTCAGTGCTGTAGTCATGCTTGTTTTTCTGAAACAACAGCGCAAAGAATGTGATCGTTTTTCTGTGCAGAGTAACTAAAGCATGAGACCTTTGATGCACCCGTTTTATATAACATTGAGATTTAATGTACAATACGGAGTGATTTGGTAACTTTCTATATGCATAAATTTTACAGGTGTCGGAAACCAGGCTTGCAGCACGTGAAGAATATAATAGAAATCATCAGCCTTCTTTTACACACAGACAGAACATGGAAAGGTATTGCTGTGTAGCTTTTCTTCAGTAAAGATCAAGTGATGCAAGTTTAAGTACTCTAAATGTAGAGATCATACTTCAGGATTCTTTAAAAAATGAAAACATGCCAGAAGGGTTTGGCAAAATAAGAACTGGTTGACTGCAGTGGGAAAATAGCATGAAACATCTAATTAGAACATGGTATTTTCAACACAGGAACTGTATTTTTTTTTATGTATAGCTCTTACATTAGTGCTCATAATGTGCTAATAACAGGTCAGTAGCAGTTTATTTTTTCATAAATATTACTTCATTCACATGTAGACAGTAGAGTTTTGCAAGAGCGGCTTAAACTACAGTTCTTGTTTAAATGTCTGAACCCTTAAAAAATATGAAACCCCCTTTATAGAGGCTTTTTCGAAGTTTGTTCCCTATTGTCTTTTATATTTAAAGGTACAAGAATTTTGTTCTGTTGCCGTTACCAAAGAGGAGGTTTTGCCAGGAGTGCCAGCAATTGCTATTGCCAGCTGAATGGGAAAAACACTCGGATCACCAGTGCCTGTGTGATATCTCCATTGCCCAGTTAAAAAGTCCCACTCAACTTCTGTTTCCACTGGAGAATAAAAAGACAAATGCACAGTATTTATTTGCAGACAGAAGTTGCCAGTTCCTGTTGGATCTTATTACTGATTTAGGATTCAGACGAGTGCTCGCTGTTGGAACACCCAGGTGTGTCAGTGAGAATTGTTACACTTTCAAATAATATTCTGTCTCAAAGCTGTGCATCTAACTAATATTTAAATAGCCAAGGATTATCCCATCATAAGATGTTCATAATGCATTAATTGGTTGGAATTATCTAGTGGGGTTTTACTTTGAGCTCCTAAGACACAGCTGCACCGCAAGTAACACACACACACACACACACACATATACCCACTGTAAATGTCCTGCTTTGTTTTTATGGAAGTGACAATGAGTTTCTTTGCTTGTGTTTGGAGGTTTTTTTTTTGTTCATGGTGATCCAGTAGGCTCTACCAACTTGTCATTTTTTTGAGTAACATATTTTTCTAACTTTGAATATTAGCCAAATGGAATCAGCCAAATTCAGATTACTCCATTTTCTCTATGTGTTTGGTTTTAGGTTAAGTAAAGTACCAGGCATTCTTGTCTTGCAAGATAATTTCTGAAGCCAATCATTATGTGTTAAATTTCTTTGCTCCAATTATACTTCAGGCTTCATGAAATGATCCAGTCAAAAGCATCACAAGAAGAAGATTTCAGGGTTAGAAGCCTTCTGCTAGATATTGATTTCAGGTAGGTTTTGATAAAGATTTATCTTGTCTGAAGAGTGTGTACTGCTTTAAAAGATAAATTGGTGGTTGTTTTCCCTGTCCTGTCTCTGCATCTCCGTTCCTGCACACATACACAACTGACATCCAGTTTATGAGAAGAGTTTATAGTTAATAATTTCCAGTATTGGTATGTGTTATCAGTAATCAGATCCCAAAGATGATGGTTTTTTTCAGGCCTTGTTTTCCCTGTGAATGACCCTTAGGATAGGCAAGAAGTTGTTTATGTTTTTCTACTACCATTAAAACTTATTTTACAGGTATTCACAGTTTTACCCAGAGGATGAATTCTGCCACTACAACATGTTTAATCATCATTTTTTTGGTGGAGAGGTAAGGCCAAGTATTTCTCGAGTGCTTTGAGGTGGGAGGGGAGAGGAGGTTTTTCTGCTTTTTTCCAGGCAAGCAAGGTCAAATGGTTAACCTTGTTATAAAATGAGGTTGAATTAGTATAATGGTTGAAGAAAATTAATAATTTCTTGGATTTCTTTAAAAGTCATGTTAAGTGCTTAATTTTGAGATTATTAGGAAACCTGCAATTGCAGAGAGACGTTTATTGTACCTTTGTACAGAGAATCACAGTGTAATTCAATTGCAAACATTAATTTCAATCATTCATCCAACAGTATACTTATTCTTTGCTCTTCCTCTGCCATTCTTCGTAATCCACCAGTGATTTGCATAGACATGTTTATTGCAAACCCTTTCATGCTATGTAGACGATGTTCAGATTTTTTCCATTCTAAAGGCTAATTTTGAACGGGGTCTTGAAAATAAAAAGAATCCTCTAGAATGAAATGAGAGGCTGATCTGGAAGCCTTACCATGCAATTTTTTTAATCCATTACTGTATTCAGGTTTTGTGGGTTTTTTTTTTGTTTTTTTTTTTTATTAAAGTAAAAGACTCTGTTCGTCTGCATTATAAACACTGTAGTGTTCTTTTCAAGGTGTGAAGATTTGGCACCTGAAATGACACTGTGTTGCGGTGTGTTCGCACACTGAAATGCAGCACTTTTGAATGCATATTAGTGTTAAAAATCTGGTTTTGGAATGCACTAGAATCTAAGAAATAGACGAGAGAACACTGTAAGATGGCAGTGAATACATAGCTTTTTACACTTCCTTTAATGAAAGAGTACAAGCTGGATTGCTAAAATTTTAATACTGTATAACTATATGGATTTGAATCAGTTTTCAGAGAACAGAATTTTTTCCTGTCCACTTTGATAATACTTTACAGGATAAAACTAAAGTTAAAGGGCTAAAAGCAAAATGTATTCTGAGCCTGAACTTTACTGTCTTGCTGTGAATAACATCTTTTTTCCAAGTTAAATTTAGTACCCTTAGGAAGAAGATGCTTTCTCTCTACCTGAACAGGGCACTTGTTTCCAGTGCTTCAGATCCACTTGGATTTTTTTAAATGCTACACAAGAGGAAATTCACTTCCATAAGCGGAAATAACTTCCATTTTCAAAGTTGACGTTTCTAAAATAATAATTCTATTGCCAAAGGCAGTATTTTTACAGTTCTCGAATCTATGTTTTTGGAAATGAACCTCTGTTTCTTACAGGCTGCACGTGAAAACTGTAGGAAATTCTTGCATCAAGACAATGGTGAAAGAGTCATTATGGTAACTGATCCTCCTTTTGGAGGTTTAGTGGGAGCACTGGCTTCTAGTTTTAAAAAACTGATGGCAATGTGGAAGGAGACAGAAGAAGATGGTATGTATTGCAACCAGATAGGTGGGTTGAGCTCTGTAACATCCCTGTAAGAAAAAGTACCTGCTTAAAACTCTGATTCTCGCTACTCAGGTGAATGTGAACACACTCGTGGTATAATTTCTAAAGATGAACTACCATATACCTGCTTTACCCTTCTGATACTTTTAAAGTCTCTTTTCTTTACAAATCTACTTTGCAATTAAAACGGACTTTAAAGGTAGAGAAGAATAAGCTGTCAAACCAATACCATTTCTTACCAACCCAGGCAGGTGACAAGGGTTGTTCGTTCAGTGGCGCTTACAGCCCCGCATATATAAAATATGCCAAAACTTTCTGTCACCTAAGGGACAGCGTGACATACTTATACATGTTTATGTATTCTGAATGTTTACTGTAAGCTTTTCATGCTTCACGTACCTTGTTTTTCTTTAATGTACATCTAAGTCTTTTCATTCCTAGCTCATAACAACCAAGAGATGCCCATGTTCTGGATATTTCCGTACTTCTTTGAGGCTCGTATTCTTGAATCTTTCCCAAGCTTCAGTATGATGGATTACCAGGTATGACTGACCCCGGTGAACATGCTTAATTTTAGATTTGTGCAATGTGAAGAGGCGTGTGAATGGAAGCAGATACAGTGGTAGCACTTGTCTGTAGAAGGTCTGCTGTTCTTGAACTTTAACTTATACCACATTGGAGGTCCTGCAAACCATGTGGTGCTCTTCATGTGAAGCCCAGATTCTGAACTTGTATTAGTCATATCTTTCATAACTTTGACACTCTCCTGCAGTTTATTGTGTACCTTGTAACTCTTCTATCATCTGTCCATAACTCATTTCTTCTGCCAGGCTTTTAGTGTGACAAAATTTGCACTAATTTTGACGGGTGCATATTGCTGAGGTGAGAGGTAACTTGAAGAAGAGTGTTTCTTTTTTCCAGGTGTTGAAATGTCAGTAACTTGGTGGGTAATGCCCAGCCCTGGGTAAAAGGAAAAAAAACAAATTGACATCTTGTGTCTCCAAAACGGCTGGGACCAGGGTAGAATTACAAATGGAAATTTTTGGAATTGTGTAATAAATGAAGCTGTCGGTGATAAAGCAATAATCTTGCATCAGCTTCTTCAGTATTGTATCCATTCTGTAAGTTGTTTAAGAATGCATACATCAATGACTTTTGAGAGCTCAGTCATGGTGTTCATGGTGTTGGAGTGGTATTTTCTCAGATAACGGCTCTGCATAAAGTTTGACATGGGGTGTTCCAAACAGCGTGTTTGTATCTTGTAGAATGGTAATTTGTAGAAGAAAATTGGAAGCTCTTGCTAGGCTAGACTCTGCATTTCTGCCAGTGTTCAGAGATAGTAATTTTTTGTGTTAGGTCTCTGAAGGCAGTGCTGGAAAAAGCAATTCTGATGGGATTTGCAACTTTATAATTATTCTGAGGTAGGTTAAGATGCAAGTCTAATCTTCTACTGCCAGATAGACCAAACAGTATAGTTCCATTTTTTTAAATGGGTTGCTTTTTTGTAGAACAACTGCAATGTTATCTTGGATATCCCTTGCTAAATAGCTAAGAGGGCTAAGTAAAATGAGATTATTGGACTATTGGGAACTTAGTTTCTTGAATCTAGCCTGATATTATGGTAGCATAACTTTAAAAATAAATGAAACCAAATACTTGCGGTAGAATTTGTACTCTTATTTGGGGTTAGAGTCTTTCATATAAAACTGAAAACTTCATAAGGCACATATAAAGATAAAAAATGTGTGAATGGTTCTGCCTGGGCTTAGCATTCATTTAAGACTCTCTTTCTCTGGTTTTATTTTTCCAGGTAGACTATGATAATCATGCACTTTATAAACATGGCAAGACAGGTCGTAGACAGTCCCCTGTCCGTATCTTCACAAACCTCACCCCAAGTATGATTGTACTTCCTGTCGAAGAGGGTTATAGGTAAGATGTGTTAACGCTGAAGTGATTGATTATGTTTGTTCTAAAGGCCTCTGGGATGGTGCTGTTCAGTATTGTTGTGTCTAACTTGGAGGCCAGGCTCAAGAGCACATTTCTCTGACTCATTCTAAGGCCGCATGTTCTATAAACAATGTATAGGAGACCTGGGCATCAAAAAAAAGGTTTAGATTTTCCAGTGTGGAGTGATGAGATTCCTCAGCTTGTCTGTAGGAAATGCTGTGTACCCCTACGAGAGGGATTTACAGCCGTGCCTGATAATCAGCTTGGTTTAGACAGTAGCTAATAAAATGAGCACTAAGAGAAGCATCAAGAACAAAAGAATGGATTTGGTTTGATTTGCACCTGAATTTTACCATTTGGATGTACTGTGTCTAAATGATTATCAGGCTCTGGGTCTTAAGTGGTGATTTTATGCGTCAAAAACATCATCTTTAATTTAACAAAAGGATGTTGCAATCCTTATATTTATTGTTGAGGTTGTATAAAATTGATTTATATTCCTTTGTGAGCAAAGAGTGGGCCAGTACATTTGTAATTTTTTTCCCAGGTTTTGCTCTATATGTCAGCGGTACGTCAGTTCTGGTAACCAGCACTGTGAGATATGCAATTCATGTACGTCAAAAGTAAGTGTTTTGATGTCTTCCTGGGTGGCAGTTTTAGCAGCAGTCAAATAATAGCTTCTGTAGTATTTACTCTGGTAAAAACCTATTCCGATTTCCCTGGGAAAACCCCTAACAGTTCAGTTTTGTATATTTGATACTAACTTCACAGGTCATCGTTCATAACGCACTGGGAATTAATTTCTCTTTCCCAGATTCCTTTGTGCAGGAAAAGTTTGCTACTTGCCACTTACACCTTATTCATCCGTGGTCTGTGACAACATTTCTTACATGTTGGAAGTTGTAGAATTTCAAAGAGCAGCCATTTTGCTGCAGTTGGCATGGATTCTCAGGACTGTTGTTTGTAAGTTACAGTCCTTCCCGAGAAGGACCTGTTTCTGTCAGTAGTGGGGACCATCATCAGCCGTTCAGTTTTAAGAGAGCATCGATATTTTTTTAAAACAAACAAACTAAAAAAATGCATTTATTCATCTTTTGTAGGATGGCAGACAATGGAAACACTGTGTTCTTTGCAAAAAATGTGTAAAACCCTGTAAGTACAGAAAAAGTTTTCTAAAAGTGCGCTTATTGTTTAAGCTGTAGTCCAAACAAACTGAGATTACAAACCAGAAGAGAAAATATTCTGTAGAAGAAATAAAATGTAATCAAATATAAAATGTCAAAGACGTAGAGGAAAAAACCCTCTATTTCACATTAGTTGCTATTTGAAAACTTAGGTATATTTGCACTGTGTGGGAATAAGATACATTCTTCGCAAGGCATGCTAAATACCATTTACATTTCTTACGGGAAAGCTGAAATGTTTTGATTTGTCATGTAAGTGTTTCCTGATTTTTTGAACTTTTTCATTAGAATTTCATAAGCAGGCAGTTACTGAAATGTTTGAGATCAGATTGTGTTTCATACACCAGTGCAGCTGCATTTATAGCTGTGTTGAAATAGCTGAAGCAATAATTTTAGTTACCAAAACAGAAATCACAATTTGTAAGTCCATTTTAACATCTGGACTATTTTTCATGTTAAAAATCACAGAGAGGATAATAGTTCTAATGGCAAAATAATTGTTATCTGTAACTTAGATTGGAATAGTTACACAGTATATCTAATGAAAAGTACCTTATGAAATGCGGTAAGGGACCAGAAACTGACTACATCCATCTCTGTAAGACTAAAACAAAGTTTAAAACCTAGTAATAAACCCTGTATTTAAAGCTTAGTTTCAGAATGTTCATTCTAAACATGATCGTAAGTCATGTTACTTATTTTGCAGCTTGGTTTCACTGTGACAATTGCAACTGCTGTGCTCTTCAGAACCACACTTGTGCGAAGACTGACGCTGGCTGTTTTGTCTGTGGCAAGCCAGGTCACAAACGCAGTACCTGTCCCAGGCTCTCCCACACCAGAGCAGCTTGCCAGTAAGTGTGATATTGCATTAATACAATAAAAAATAGCATTCAGATGAGATCAGATCCTATTTCACAGAATAAATTTAGAAAGAGATTTTTATTGGCTTTGAGTGCTGATGTCAACTTCCACTGTTGCCCACTTTACTGTGTTGCTGGGGAGTGTATGTGGGAGCATATAGGGAGGATATGATCAAAACCAGGCGGGTCACTTACTGTGGTTCCCAATTCCTTAACTGTAGCTTTTTTTTTTTGCAACTGGCTTATATGGATCCCAAACTTGATGAATGGGATGATGGATTTTGAATCTTCTATGTCAAGAAGATTCAAAAATTTTGAATCTTCTATGTCAAGAAGATTCAAAAATTTTGAATCTTCTATGTCAAGAAGATTCAAAATTAATGAAACACTTTTATCCCCTTGGAATTCCTCGTGAAAGGGCAGAAAAAAGAGTAACTACACTGCTTTTATTGCTTCTTGTCTCTTTTGGTTTGTTGTGGCATCATTTTCTTTTTTCCTTCTGGTATTGCAGGTGCTCCCTATAGTAAGGTCTAAATCTCTGCGGTGTAAGATCTGTATTAATGAGGGTCACGTTAAGTACTTCTGTTCTGCCACTGTTGCGCTTCTGTAACGCACACAAACATGTACTCGTATGTATCAAAGGACAAAAAGTTGTGTGTGGTGGTCTTCAGATGGAATTAACGGGAAAGGGGCTTTGCTAGGAGGTGATCCAGCAGCTGGCTCAGTCTTTCCAGTTCGGGATAGTTGTCTCACACTTTTGTAACTTCCTCTGCAGAGTGCGTGCTTGCGTGTGTTTGTGATTCTTGACTTGGAATAGCTGTGGCAGTGGAAGTGCAAATCTTCCCTCCCAAAAGCTGTACCGCTGTTTCATGGTGAGATTCAGATAGTTCAGCTCTTGATCAGCATCCAGGGGTTCACCAGATGCCTGCCTGGGTGGCAGAGGAGTGCACGTGTATGGCTTCATGTCCTGCTGTGACATTAATCTGCGTTTTGGTTATGGAGTATTAGAGATAAAAGGTAGCAATATTTTGTTCGTAAGTATCTCTTAAAAATTCCCTCCTGTTAACATTTTTTTATTTGCTTAGAAAAGTACGAAGGATGCTAAACTAAATTAATGAAAACTCATCTGTTTCTTCTGTCAAATAAGATATTATTCTGTCCAGTGTACTGGAATGGTCATTTCAGGCCATCAGTTACTTCTTTTGCTGATTTATTGCAGAAGATAACTTAGGTTTCATTTTCTAATACAAACATCTGGATGTTTTGTTAAAATTATTCCATGTTTTGTGTTACAAAATCAGTCCTTTGTCAGGGAAAAAGTCCGTGTTTAGATCCTATATTACTTGCAGGAATCTTCATAATGTTATTAAACTTTACACACTTTCTTCTAAGCCTTTCTCTTAACATATTTGTGCATTACATAGTGAGCATGGAAGTCTGTATGCGCTTTTTGGACTCGCTGAATGGCATTCCTTAAGTTTTCTACGTCTGTTTAAAGGTAAATGCTGAAAAAGTACATAGATGGAAAAAAATTCATGTCAGTAAAGTGGGCAAACAGTTTTAGGGAGATTAAATGCCATAACACTGCAAGATGGAATGTTCCTTGTACTTTTTGTGCCAGTACTTCTGAATTCATATGCTTATGTGGGCAGATGACTTAAAATACCAGCAGGTGTAGAAGTGCGTTCTCTGCTATTCTAATGTGTATGTTCCTTTTGTCTTTACAGAGCTGATGAAAAGCTAAGGCAGAAAACTCTAAAGAGGGTAAAGACGGGGATCTGTAAAAGATCAGCTATGAAGCATGCCATATTCTCCAGGAAGAAAGTAAAGAATAAGAAAAAAAAGACATGACTTTGCTGATATGTAGTTAGTGCATTTTTTTTTATGGGCAGTCTGTGATTCCTTTTTCTATAAATGTTAATACTAACATCCAAAATAAAACCTGAATGAATTAAAAGTGACAATTCTTTTATTACACATCATTACTGGCACAAAAAAAAAAGTGCTGAGTAAATCACAGATGTACCATGTATTTGTGTGATGTAACAATTCTGAGTGTTGAGGATTAGCTCTTTGTCTGGTTAAGCGGGAGTCTGCAGTTAAGGACGGAGCGCTGCTGAGAGGTGGGGTATTGGATGCCATGGTTTTGTGGTAAGTATCGGGGAACGTGGGGCAAGGGAGAAAGTGAGGTTAGGTGACGGGAAGGCACAAATTCTTAGGAATCCGTGTAGTTCCAGTCCTCTCGCAGTGAGGTTTTGTTTTTTTTTTAATTTCCACTCCAAACAAATAAGCCCAAGAACAACAACAAAAAGTACTGTGTAAGCTTCATAAGTCAAAAAAAGTCACCTTGCAAGTATGTTTAAATTTAAGCTACTTCCATAAGTTAAATTTAAGAAATCATTATTTTTAGTATTTTGGATTGGCACTGCTGGAAGAGGTGATTCTGTTGAAAAAACGATTGAACCGAGCGTCGGTTC
>NW_010422054.1:0-11133 GCF_000710305.1 Buceros rhinoceros silvestris | reverse complement strand
GTTAGAGACGCGCGGTGTGGAGCGGCCGCCCCGGCAGAGCTGTCGGCGAGGTTTTCTTTTACAAACGTTCCTACAGCCACACTATTTTATGTACCTCATTTATTCATTATTCTTTCTCGCATTCTCATCCAGAATCTTGCAAAACTTATTCCTGGGAATGTTGGCTACACTGCAGTACTTGAGTACTAAGATAACATCAGGATCTTTCCATATAAAGATTTCCACGGGGAAAAAAAAAGTTATGAAGTTACAAATTTCTGAAAGCCTTTAATACCTGTAACTGAAGAATGAAAATAGCAGATTAATTATGGCAAAGTTTCTAACTACGTGATCTCTGAAAAAAAAAAAATCTTATCAGTACCTGTAACAAAATGGAGGTAGACAGTAAGAAAGATTTCTGCACCAAAATGACATAAATCTTAACACAGAGACAGGGGACAACTCTTTTTTTTTCCACAGTATGTCTAACAAAACTGGTTTTGTTTGCATAAGAAAAGTTGTGAACTCAATAAATACAGTATTTAAAAATAAACAATGTAAAGAATAGAAGAATGTTTTAAGGGTTTTGGTTTGTACACACACTTTTTTTTAACCTATTATCTTGTAAGATCTTTGGAAAAAAAAAAACAAACCACAGCTGACTTAGGAAATGAAGTTGGCCAGATCTTCTTGAGAGAAAAATTCCAGTGATACTAATAGGTTTAACCTAGAGTGAAGTGTTCTACTGTCACGCTGTATCAATCACCCACATACCGATTCCCAGGGCGTCTCAGTTTATACTACACTAGGCATTCTGAGGAGGATTCCCCTCTGCCTACACAACACGGAAAAAATGGCAAATTCCTGCGTACGGAACACTGTTTCCATAAGTGAGAAGAAGTGGCACTTGCAAAGGTAACCTGAATGAGAAAATTTTATTTTACATTTTCCTGTTCAACTTTACAGTTAAATAAAAGCCAATTTCCCCGCACTCAACACAAAGCCTACTGTAACTTTTTTCCAAACCTTGAAAAAGAAAAAAATTCCAGGCTTTGACCAAAGAGTTCATGAGGCAGCTGGACAGCTGCCCCACTCCAGCTCAGCCAGGGCGCGTGGAATGTAAACTAAAAGGCAATTTCGGGGCTTCTGTGAAGACAAGGAGGACTCTATCCTGCAGAGAACCAGTAGTTTCTGCGCCTGGTTTTATTTTCAGCAACACCATAACCAAGTGTTGGCAGTCATTGCCTGAAAAGCTGCAAGAGCAGGATTTCAACGCAGCCCCACGTTTAGGATCAACCCTGTATTTGGTTACCAGTCACTGCGTTACAGACCTTTGAAAGAACGCTTAACGCTGGCAAGTTGCACTACACGTACTCAAGGTATGCTCTATTTCAAGTAAAATTCTGTTCTAGGGGACTCATGAATAAATTAAGACATTCATAATCTTAATGGAACCATAATTTTTGTTTCGACTGATGTCCATTACTATCCGAGTAAAACGCTCGTTTGTCAGTAAATAAAAGTGATGGCAAACGTGAACAGGAAGAATCAAATACAGAAGTGTGTGGCTTTAAGTGCATGGCTTAAGCTGGGCTTTGTCCCTCTGTGTTCTCATGTTCTTTTTAAAGTGCTTTGTGTGATCCACCATCAAAACATGCTTGAGGAAAGACAGATGCTAGCACAGTTGGTATCACAGAGATATAAAAATCAAGCATTCACAGTACTGCTCTGACTCGAATATTCAAAAAAAAAAAAGCAGAGGCCATACGGTTTGATACAGATTACAAACGATTCTACATCCCTTACATACAACCAGAGAACATGTTACACCAGATTATTAGAGCCAGCTGTTCTGATACAGCTTACAGAGCGACAGAGCCCACAGTAAAGCTACTGCTTTACTTTCATAAGGTAAACACATCTCAAAGAAGAATATGCTAACCGCTTCAGAGATGAGATCACTTCCATCGGTCAAACCAAAGCAACCGGGCACATCACATCCAGCTTTCCTCTCCACAAGGCTTAGCTCACAAGCTCAGGCTGTACATTTATTCTTCGAAGGACATCTTCTGGCATACAAAAGACAGGATTGACAGCCTTGATTTGTTCCTCTCCTAATAAAGATAGTCCAGCAATTCCAAATAAGGTGTGAAACGGATCCACCTGGGAGAAGAAAGGAAGCCTGTGGCTTGTTTCTGAAAGTTAACCAGCTTTTTATTTGTATGGAATTAAGATTTTTGTCTGCTAGTAAGAGAACCGCAAATACCCATGGCTGGAGAAGACCACACAACTGAACAATAGTGTTGTGCAGGCAAGACAATTTCAATAAAAATTTACAATCCTATGATTTACTCAGAGATGCTTGTCAATTGCCTGCCCCCAAGATGTTTTTCAACTCTGAACTTGGCAGGAAACACTCAGTCTCTCCACGAGCATGTACCGTTGTCGGGTAGCAGAAGCAAAGACCATAAAAATTTTAAAAGTAAATTTGCTCGTCTACAAGCACCACTTCCATAACTTCCCCATTTGCTCTTCAGCAACGTTGTAATGCTCTTTAATGGTCTCTGAGAGCAGTGCTGTAGAATCCCGAGAGCGGAGCAGCAATCTACTGTGCTGGAAAGCTGACAGGCAAAAACACAAGGGAGAGCAAGCCCCGAAGAGCAGTTATCTGGTATCCAAGTATTCCTTCACCGTATGAACCTTCCCTAAAAGCGCGCATCGCCACATAATTGTACGGGACTGTGAAGTCTCCTGACGTAAGTGTTCTGTCAGTGGAGTTCATCAGCCACTCTACAAAACATGGTCAGCTACAATAAAAGCAGCTAAGACTTCGCCCTGACCACTGACTATAAATAAGCAGCCAAGTGCTCTGGAGGAACTGCAACGAGGTCTCATAATACTTTTCATTTTATCTGTCCAGCACCCTTGAAAGATACAAACTTTATCTGCCGTTTTACCTGGACAATCTCAATTGTTTCTGCTTGAAACCAGAGAGAACAGACCAGCTAAACCGTAACAGCTCTCTCAGCCAAGCAGATAACCCACATCACCACTCTCTTCATCATACTATCACAAAAGCTTCTTCCTCCCTCGTCTAAACAAATGCCAGTGACATGATTTATTCAGAGGCTGGGCTGGCACTGAACAAAAGCTGGCGTGTAAGGATTCTCAGTAAAAACTTACGACTCATTTAGATCAGGCAAAAAACACTGAGACAGTTGAACCTACTTAACCTGTGCTGGACTCCAGCTCGCAAATGACTTTATGAAGAAAGCAAACTCCCAAAGAACCCCTCCTCCCCCAAACCCACAACCAAACACGGTATTTTTACAGAGATCTTCCAGGTGGTCTTGTGAGAAACAATTTGTGTCGTACGTGTTACGGGAACCCAACAAGGATTTGTAAGGAATGGGAACTGTCTTCAATGGGGGACAGTATAGTGCAAGTGCTGTGTAAAATATGTGCTCCCCAAGTGAGCCTCCAAAAGCAACACCACCCTGCTCTTCCCTTCACAGCAAGCTGCAGACTCTGCGAAACTCTCACACCTGGATCGCCAATTAACACCCAAACAAGATAATTTACTTTTTCAGTTGGCATTTTACATATATATATACGTATATTTTATTTAGTAATGGATGATTTACCATATCTCCTGGTCTGTCAGCAAATCCTCCGGTCTCCTCATCCTGGCAAGCCAAAATAAAGCAGCGCAGTTTCTCTCTGTCGATCCAGTGCAACCTACCAATCATCTTCAAAGACGCTAGCACCCACCACGAGTAACACACATCAGGTAACTGGCAAGCAGAGAAGCAGATTATTATTTCACTTTGTTTCAAACACATTGCTGCAGATTTTATTGGGGATTCTGTAAATTACTAGGTGTGCTGTCATAACACTGTTGTAGAAAAGCAAGACTTCAAAAGTTTCTTTGGGCTAAAAGAGAAGAAAGTTCCTGGATGCAGTCTCTTTTCAGAGGACTGACTTTTTCAGGAAGGGAAAGTCTCTTTTTTCAAACCTCTTCCCTTCTTCAAGAAACAAAACCACAAGAACATGATTTTGAAACAGCCTTCACCTCCTGTGGGAGAAGCTAAAACACCACAGTGCCCTCTTCAGGCGTAAGGACAAAGAACTTCGTATCAACCTATTTAAATTAAAAAAAAAAAAAAAAGAGAAAAAAAATCTCTTGCTTGGTTGGTTATCTGTTTGCCAGTGGAGATTATTCTAGGTTACACAACTTCCTAGTGACATGTGGAACACTATTACACCTTGCAAAATAGTACTTTTCCTATGAATACTACCGACAAGATCCTTCCCAATGTCAGAAAATACTCAAGCCCTGATTTAACTGGTTCAAGTGGTCAGCAAGACATACTACAGCCTGAGGGCCTTCCTAAACCGAGGACTCAGCCTAAGGACTGCAGGTCACAAGTGTTTGTGTCAAGATGAAGAATCAAAATGAAGGCCTGACTTCTTCAGAAAGTTTAATAAACATGTCGTAGAAGTCATGACATTTTCCAGAAGTACCTTAGCGCTGGTAAAAATCATCTCTATTGAGGTTTGATCAAACAAAAGAAGCCATCTACTACCTTCTCTGGTCGTCCGTTGAGACCTCCAGAAGGTAACTGACGTTCACAAAGCCACCAGCCCAGCAAGTCAACATTGATTTGATGCAACTGGTCTGTTATAGCCAGAAATCCTGTGCAACAATAGATCTAAAATTACAGACATAAATTTGGTGTGTATTTAAAAAGTAAGCATAGTTTTAAACTAAGTATAGTTTAGCAGACTAAATGCAAACACAATACAAAACAAGCACACATTTAACTTGTGGCTCCAGTGAGTTTTACCTTTCCATTACGAATGTTACAATTGCTTTTCCTATGAAAGTACCAGTTACACGATGTAATTACAGAACAGCAAGATTTTGCTAATATAAGACACTAATGCAAGGTTTGGAAAAAGATCCTGAAAGAGCAAGCAGAGCCATACAGTTTTATCTTAAAGACAGAGCCTCTCAAGTCAGAGCACCCAAACTGATTTCTGCAGGCTGCGCATGGCCTTCAGGAAAATTCTGCATCCAGCCTGTGCCTCGGAAGGCAAACTAAAGACCAAATGGATTCTCCAACAGAAACAGGCTAACCCTGATCACTAATTATCCTGGCAACCACCCCTACCTCGAGTCATGCCCGGCTTCCCTTCAATGTGCCATGTCATCTGTGTGCACTGACTAACCCCTGCTTATTTTTTCCTGGGAACTAACTTTTAGAGCACTGCAGAACACTCAGGTCACATTTCACGTGGTCACTACAAAAGCAGCCAAGCACAAGCTGCAAGAAATCACAGCATCAGCCAAAACCTGCTCACAGTCGCCTCTTCCTAACAAAACGCACTCCCAAAAAGACACCAAGGAACCCCACAAAACCCAACAGAAGCACGTATCAACAGCAATGTGTCTATCCAAGAATGCTGCAAACTGAATGTGACATTCCTACGAGGCAGGTGAGGAGTTGCCCTTTACAGCATTTTAAGGAGGATGTGAATATACCCAACAGCCTAACCGCCCCAGGAGATGCCAACTGCAAACAGAGTGGGTTCAGCTACTCAGACTTTCCGGAACGCTGGGACACGGTCCAGCCACACAGACTCTCTGGCAACACTACTGAAGATCAACTCACACCATAAGGTACACGCAGCAGGTTTCACCACAATTATGCAGAATAAACAGGTGATTGTGACAACATTAGAAATTTTTATTGAAAGTTGATTTCTATTCCTAAATTCAAGTTAGGTGTAATAATATTGTCCATGAAAAATAAAAACAGTAAAGGTCATTTTTGTGTAAATTCTCTGCTGGAAGAAGTCATTGAGATTCTCTTCCTTGAGTGACCCCTATATTTGTCCCAATTATACCACTGCATTCTCTTCTCAACAAGATTTTACTGAGCACTTTTCAGACTTTGCCATCACTAGTAAAACACTCTTTAGTGTCTACAACAAAACATGACAAATGTTCCTGTGCCCAAGTTGAGCATCTCACCTAAACCTGACTTTCCTCAAATAAGCAAGCCTCCTCTTGAGAAGGTTCACGGCTCATTCTTATTCGAGTTCATCAGGTGATAAATATCAAGCACAAACAATACTCCTTTATGTTTCACTGTGATTTGTGGCAGAGGCAGTGTCCAATGTCTCCACTAACACCCACTTCAAATTCTCCCAAACCCCTTGTGCTAACTATTCCAGCATCACTGTGTGAAGGGTGAAACACACTCCAGGAAGTTGTTTCCTTATGAACTTTTTTCCTGCCTGGACTAAAACCTCCCAAGTCTCTACTCGTCTTCTCGGATTTGTCCACCTATCTGTTCTTCTATTTTAACCCCGGTATTAGTATCAGCTGTTCGGGAAACTTGAAAGGGACAGCAGGTGACATTACTGACAGATGTTGTAAAGAAACATTTATAGGCAGTATGTGGTGCTTGCAAATTTAAAACATCTCCAGATAAAGAAAAACTCACCTGTCCTGCATGTGATTCAGAACCCGGTCTACAACCAAATCCTCCATCAAAGTTCATACAGGACAACACGAATTCTACTGCTTTCCCCACGTCAATAGCATCCAGCTTTCCCTGCAAGTCAGAAAAGCAACCAACGCGCTTTACATTCCACCAGGGTCATCCACTGCAGTAACTTTAGAGTAACACAGAGAGGATTCAGTACTTGTGCAAGTAATGGTTTAGGACTTACCAGGAGTGCAAGGGTCGCTGCAGCACAGAAAGAGAACCTTGTATCTATTTCTCCTAGAACGTGGTGGGTAGGGAATGAAATAAGAGTATTTCTATTAACAACAACAAAAGCACATTTAAATCACTATCAAAAGTATAGAGCAAAATGTCAAAATATTGGGTTTTACACTGAACAACAAAAATCAGCCAAAACCCGCCCCCATACTGTTTCCTTTTCAAGCCCCCGAATTATTTCCTCAGTAATTTAGGAAGCGTACGTTACAACCCAGTGATCTGCATGTTTACTGCACGTAAGAGCTAACAACTCATTCTGAGCTGGTGTACAGTCAGATACACACCCCAATCAACTCAACTAGTGGCGAGTTACAAACAGCAGTATCATTTTAGACTTTATCTGTAGGGCTCCGCTAGGTAACTGCAGAGCAGTGGACTCAAAAATACTCAGACCTAGCTCCTGATCTATCTTAAATGTAGGCAGAGTAGAAGCTGCTTTAGTTTTTAGAAGACGACTGATGAAAGTTCCCAGTTTTCTTTTGCCTGCTTGAAAGCTAAACCAAACCGCTCCAGCTCCAGCGGAATGAGTGCTCGGCAAGTCCATCCAGTACAACTTTCTCAGCATGAACGCCAAGCGATCAGTACTTGAAGTCAAAATACAGAACTCAACCCAGCCGCCAACATTCATTTTTTAGGTCAAACTGATGCATAACTTTTCTTCTTAAGAAATCCACGAGCTGAAACCTAGAGAACAAACTGTTCTGAACGGCATCAGGTAACGGACTCCTTCAGCCGCACTGTAACACCCTCTTGGAAACCACGCGCACCCTCTGTGCATTCCGTCCGTTTATCAGCACTTTAACAAAAAGGAGGCAGTGAGCTATGAACTGCTCCAACAGACAACAGCTGCCTTTACAGCACCCGCCAGGGTCGGGACTGCCCCATTTTACCAGAACGACCCATATGCAATAGAGATAGCCAATAAAACTTCAGTGTTCCGTGGGCATAAGTAGTTTTACAGTGACTAAATATTTATGCTACAGCTTAAAAATCCCACCTTTGCTCATAAAGAATGACATGCAGAAACACAATCAGTATTCACAGGAGTTCCCGAGTACAAAACCGGTTTTTCGCATTCCCGTACAGTGAGAGATCTTTTCCCAGGCGATAGGGACAACGACTGCTACTGAACAGCAAGCATAAACCACTCCTCGTGGAACAGCGTGTCCAGTATAGCAAAGCGCTGTCAAGTTAAAATGCCCAGAAGTTTTCTTCTTTAAGAACTCGACAGCTTATTTCTAATACAAGAACGGAACTGAAGTTTAGAATATTTATGAAGGAAGCACAACTCTGTCCTTCACCAAACCTTCTTCCTAACTGCGAAAGTAAGCATCCACATACAACACATAAGCAAAAAGACCATTCAAGGACACTTGACTTCACACACTTACACATGTCAACCCCGTCACGACATTTTAAAGAGCTAAAAATTACCCCATTTGTCTCCAGCAAACGATCCATCTTCTTGTTGCAAGCTCTGTATATATTCAACAATTTTATTTACATCAACAACATGGAGACTATCATACAAGATAAGAATCTGCGGAAAAAAAAGACAGAGAAACAGTCAAAGGCAAACATTTTAAAAAAATAATAATCCTGGATTTAAAAAGTCTTCATTCAATTGACTGCGAATACCATTTGGTGAGGTTTATGAAAATAAAATTTCATGCACTGCAGTTCATCTACCTCTGCCTAAAAAGTTTAAGAAATTCTCAAATGAAAAGATAGCTGAGCTCTTCCGTGTTTTGCCACCTTCCAACCGCCGGCTCTCCTTTCGAAAGCAGGATCGGATGCATTCAGCAAGCACTGAAGCAGTTGTTCAGAACCATTTGAGCCTTTTCAGTTATTTTTTTCCACAAAAGTTTGCATGAGAAGGAGAACACACACACACACACAAATTACAAAGGATAGAGAGAAATTACATCTACAATGGAGACAGTTATGGTGAATAGTTGTGACTGTTCATTTCTCAGGTCTCAGAGTAATTCTAGAGCTAAACTGACGATCTTCAAGCTTATGCTCAGATAATACATGCCAAAACTCATCACAGACCGAGAGAAATTTTCGACACCTTGCTTCTGTACTTGGGGCTGCAGGGCGAGAATAATGCCTGGTAATTACTTTTTCCTCAAGTTTTACCCCTTAGATTTATTTTTTTAATAAGGTTTTTTTGCCTTTTTGCCATTGGCGTCCAACAGGACTTGGTTCATAAAGCTGCAATCACCAAAATCACCAACTACAAATGTCTGGGTTTGTTTTTTTTTTCTAAAATCTCCCTGTTCCACTTACCTGGACAGCACTGAGGGTGTACAGAAGATGAGGATCGTGGCCTATGCTGGCACTTATTCCACCACATTCATGCTGACAGGATTTGATGAACGCCAGGATTTCGTCTTTGTTCATTCGGTGCAGCTGCCCCATGAGATCCATCGCTGTCAGCCCCCAGTAAACGCCACTCATCCTCAGATACTCTGACATACAGTATTCCTAAGCAGGGCATGAGTTTGGTTCTCAACAAGATAAGCGCCATCATCAACACATTCATGCTGACAGGATTTGATGAACGCCAGGATTTCGTCTTTGTTCATTCGGTGCAGCTGCCCCATGAGATCCATCGCTGTCAGCCCCCAGTAAACGCCACTCATCCTCAGATACTCTGACATACAGTATTCCTAAGCAGGGCATGAGTTTGGTTCTCAACAAGATAAGCCCCATCATCAACACAGAGCAGCGGAAACAGGAGCTGACACTGACAAACCGTTTGTGCTAGGTCAACCCTCTTCCGTCCCATCAACATCTCACTGCCCACCCAGGAACCTCCTGTGCCCCGCGGCTGTCTGTATGCCCACACATACACACACACGAACAGGCACGTGCGCGCGCGCAGATCTGAGCGGACCACGTCCCCTTCCTCCTCTGTATTTGCTCAAAGTATCGAGCTCACTGTCAAATTAAACACACGCAGGCAGTCGGGCACCCCTTCACTCTAGACCACGGCTGTTATCCTGGCACCCAAAGTACCACTCAAATTACCACCCTCGCTAGCCTCAAAAGTAACAGATCCTTCCAGCATTTAACGGAGCCTACTCCCAAGTGCCAGAACTGCCACAACAAAGGGAATTTCACGTTAAATCCTCTCACACCGCTTGCCTCACCCACGCCTGCCATAAACACCGTTCCCTACAGGCAGCACTTTTTGAGCACAACAACAACAATCATAAGCATCGGTGCTTCGAGTTTTTTTGTGGAGAATAAAGGGACCTGCCCCTTTTCTTCAGACATCCGCAGCTGCTGACATTTGTCACCTGGTGAAACTGGAATCCTATTGCTGTGGGCTGCACCTGAGGACCTGCCACTATAAAACCGATGCTCGCTGAAGTATCTGTCAAACCCAGGAATGTGCCCATACTCCCAACAAAGAGTTAATTTCTCAGGCCTCAGAGTAATTCTAGAGCTAAACTGACGATCTTCAAGCTTATGCTCAGATAATACATGCCAAAACTCATCACAGACCGAGAGAAATTTCCAACACCTTGCTTTTGTACTTGGGGCTGCAGGGCGAGAAACAGTACACTTGTGAACACCTGTCTAACCCTCATCTCGGAGCAGCTACGGGTTATCCCTACCGGTAACAAAACCGCGGCTGCCCTGGAACCAGTCGGTACCTACATAATCGTCTTTCTTTGTCCCGTACGAAGCTATATAGTCCGCGTGCTTCTCCCAGAGCAACGTGCTCGGAGCGTCGGGGTTTGCCACGATAAAACCGATGCTCGCTGAAGTATCTGTCAAACCCAGGAATGTGCCCATACTCCCAACAAAGAGTTAATTTCTCAGGCCTCAGAGTAATTCTAGAGCTAAACTGACGATCTTCAAGCTTATGCTCAGATAATACATGCCAAAACTCATCACAGACCGAGAGAAATTTCCAACACCTTGCTTTTGTACTTGGGGCTGCAGGGCGAGAAACAGTACACTTGTGAACACCTGTCTAACCCTCATCTCGGAGCAGCTACGGGTTATCCCTACCGGTAACAAAACCGCGGCTGCCCTGGAACCAGTCGGTACCTACATAATCGTCTTTCTTTGTCCCGTACGAAGCTATATAGTCCGCGTGCTTCTCCCAGAGCAACGTGCTCGGAGCGTCGGGGTTTATGACAACATCCTTCTGCGGCGTCCCCTGTAAAAAGCACCCGCACCGCGGCCCTGTCAGCTGCACTGTCCGTCCAGAGGTTTACACCCAGGAACGGCAGGCGCCGGCAGCGCGAGCAGCGGTGACTGTTCGACACAGGCCCCGCTCTGCCCGTGCCCAACGCGGCACCGACCTCTCCCCGCTACTCCTCGGCCCGGCTCAGCCCTT
>NW_010422053.1:11802-12093 GCF_000710305.1 Buceros rhinoceros silvestris | reverse complement strand
GGAGCCGGCGGCCGCGGGGTTTTCCGCGTTTGTTTAGGCCTTTTGTGTCGCGGCTCACAGTTGGCTAAGCACGGCCGGGCTGAATCGGGCCATTGTTCGGGACCCCTGAGCTCCCACGCTGCACATCTTTCGTCCTCATTCCCTCCTTCCAACCCCCCTCGTTTTTTTGCCTGAGAAGCTACATAATGTGCCTTTCCTCCACGCGAATCTGGGAGCTGTAAGCAGGACCGATTGCAAATGAAGTGTAATGCATTGTGGGACGTGTGTAAAATTGGATCATTCGAGGGGGAA